>NC_084657.1:6296317-6525566 GCF_019802595.1 Syngnathoides biaculeatus | reverse complement strand
TATTTCACTGGTGTTTCCTGACATTTTTCATCACTTACGCATCTAATGTCAACTGTGTCTGTTTGTTCCATGTCTGTTGAAACCCTTTTTTACTGGGTAAGAACTTTGTACTGCCGTGTACTGCTTGACAATGCCGTGACATTAAGATTGAGTTTGATTTGTTGTGGTTTGAAGTGACAACCTAGAGTGCGTTGCACCTGACACGTACTAACCTCCACCACCAGGCTGCGGACCACAGTGTCAATACGGCCGGCGTCAGGGACAGACGCCACCTCTTTGCCACACAGAAAGTTGGTCTTCAGGGCCTCGGCGCTCACCTTCAGGTCGACCATGCCTTTGTGCAAATAAATTGAGAGGACACGCTAAGGCGTTAGGGTTAGTCCACAGCCTTCAACAAATTTACCATGAACATCTTTCCAGTCCAATTTATTTTTAGGGTTTTTGCTTTCTCCCCAAGAATTCTCTCTTATTCACTGTCATTAATCCCCATTTGTTTCCTCATAATGCACACTCTTCCCAAAGGTCTTTATCTCCCACCCCCTCCCTGTCTTTCACAGCCCAAAATTGTTCTCACTGAGGCCAAGTACAGATCAGCCCCTGAGGAAGACGTTTCCGAGTGTTTCATCAGAGATGCTACCTGACGTATTAGTACAAGTGATTGTCAGCATGTCTCCAAAAGGAAATGGAGCAGCACCATTTGACATTCAGCAGAGCCTCGTCTTCATCGCCGCTTCATGGAAGCAATTAAAACTCCGCAGCTTTCCGGCCAGCTTGCGTGCCAAATACAGCATTTGCACCATAATCTACCCAATTTTGTTTCACATTGTCATTCCCTCGCTCCCTTTTAATTTACTAAATTTGAAACACATTTTTGTCATGGTTCCGGAATACTCTGTTGTTGTAGTTTATACTCAGTCCACGCGGGAAGATATGTACTATTTATAGTGTATAAATCACATTCATTCATTTGCAGGTTTTTTTTTGTCTCAACCCATGGAGAAATATTTGCATTATAATATGTGATATTTCATGTTGTTTTTAAATAATTTAAAACGGAGGTGGACTTAAGTACTCTGATTTTCTCCTATACATCTTTTAAGTCTATGTTGGAACTTGGAGAGCTCAACATTCTTTGAGGTGGTACTTGGTGGAAAATGCTGCTAAACTGCAAAATGACTGTGATGACTATGAGGAACATGAACACCACCAATATGGGCAGCACGGTTGGGCAGCTGGAAAGCATTGGCCTCACAGTTCTGAGGAACCAGGTTCAAACCCGGCCCCACCTGTGTGGAGTTTGCATGTTCCCCTCGTGCCTGGGTGGATTTCCTCCGGGCACTCCAGTTTCCTCCCACATTCCAAAAACATGCAACATTAATTGGACCCTCTAAATTGCCCCGAGGTGTGATTGTGAGTGTGGGTGTTCATCTCTATGTGCCCTAATGTACTTTTCCGCTTTTATTATTTGAAAACTACAGGTATCTAAAACGTCTTCATAGTTTGTCTCACATATCGCTTCCACTTCATATTTCCATATCCTTGCTTGTTTTCATTTTGTTATTGTCTTAAAGTTGTCAAATATTGGATGTATTTAAACTATGATGAGTTCTTGCAAATGTAGTTCTGTGGTGCGCAAAAAAACCCAAAATATATAAAACAACCGGTGAGTTTGACGACCATGACATCAGTGATCTCCAACCTTTATCGAGACAAGGCACATATTTTACAATTGAAAAATCCCACGGCAAACCAACAAATGTAAATGTCACCAAAAATGGATAGATTAATTACTTTATGTATTTTCTGCCATCTAATAGAAGAGGATTTTTTTTTGTTCTGCCTGTCATTGTGCCTCACTGGCATAAATAGATGAATAAAGATCATCATCCAAAATCATTTCAAGTGATGTAGTCGGTATTACCAAGGGCACTTGGAGTGACAATCCACTCGAAGGTTCTGCTCTCATCTCCGCAAAGACACACAGCGTATAGGCAGTCGTCACAGTTCTTGAAGTTATACATGTCAGACTGAGCGAGCGTAACTTTCACCTGCAGACAAACAAACACAGACAGAATCTCTAAGAAAACCAGTATAGTCGAAAAAATAAATGCCTTGAGGAAGAGCTGGTTGCTCCTTGCATATGGGTGGAAAAAGCAACCTAAAATTCCAGCAGTTACTATGCACTCTATATGCTAAAAAAAGTAGGTGGGATGTCAGATTTCATAAAACAGTCCAATTTAAATTATTTTGCATCCTATTCAAAAGGTTAATTAATCTTGTTTTTATTCCACAGCTTGCTAATTGATGTTTACCATGATGCATTTGGAGAGCTAGTTGAAGACGGTGGCTTTTAGAGTAAAAGCTTCCCCACGGATGACAGAGTAGGGCAGAGTTAGACTGACAAAGAAGGGCTGGAAACCAGTCAGTGCAGTGGTGGGTGGCACACCGAAGCCCACAGAGGAGACACAGAAAGCTTCGGCAGCCCACTTGGTGATGGTGTCTGGGACTGTCTTCTCCACATTGACTAAACCCTTGTCTCTGTTCACACACACAAACAAGAGACGAATCAACAGATTGCTTTGAGCTCAAAGAATATAGAAAGATTTTTTTTAAAAAACTACATTGTGACAAAGAGAAATTGAAAAATCTCAAAACTTTTGATTTTCTTTTGATTTCATCATCTTTACCCAACAGAAACTAGGTCCCAGAGCCACATCTCCAGGAAGAATGTTCTAATGGTCTCCTTCTTCTCCTCATTGTTTTTCTTAAAGTTACCAGCTAATCCCGCCTCATTGAAAGCCAAGGCGACTGGAGCTTCAACGACATTTCCAAAGAAGAGAGAAAAAAAATGTTCCTTTCATAGGAAACCACTCTAATTAGTTGTCAGATTGCAGTCGTTGTCACTACAGTTGGCTGAATAGAGGACAAAATCAGTGGAAAATTGAAATACAGCAATCCATGTTTTCTCCAAGGGGGAACTATGTTCTTTGGCATACTGAGATACGATGTTACATGCACCGCCAGTGACTGTTCGGTGTCCTGTATTTCCTCGGTAAAATGAATCACTCTGTACCCTTTCCCAGCAAAGCAGAATATTTTCATGTCTTCAGAAGAATTTAGTTCAATGTAAACATTACAAGGTTGGCTTCAGATGACTTTCTATCAGCAGTAGAATTGATGAACAAAGATAAGTTTGTTCCAATGTGAAATCCGTGAGCAACATGACTACTGTAAAAAGCAAACATACCTCGAAGGAAATACGCAAATGGATAATATAGGCACTCATTGGGTTTCTTCACATCAGAATTTGTTCCAAGCTTGACTCCAATTTCATGGAAGAAAGATACATTTGTCAAATCACAAAACATTCCTGTCATTGGAGCATGCATTTATGGACCTTATTTTGTGTTTAGGGGGACTGTCACGTGCGAACAGAAATACACATTTTCCAAAGTTAAAAATGATCAACTTTTCCAAATGTAACATCTTATTGATGAAGCAAGAAATCTGGGGTGTCAAAGTTTGCACGGTCGGCATTTCATATTCACAGGGGCCCATTGGAAAAACTGCATGATGTAGAAATTCACGACAACCACATCTCATGTGCTATAATAATCTTAATATGGCTCAGGTGGTAAAGTGGTCATCACACAATCACATTTTTGTTCCATCCATTCAATTTTTTAGCCGCCTATCCCAACAAGCGTGGCAGGAGTGCTGAAGCCAATCCCAGCTGTCATCGGGCAGGGGCAGGGTACAGGGTACCAGAACTGGTTGCCAGCCAATCACAGGGCACACGGAGAGAGACAACAGTCACACTGACAGACCCAGGAGCAATTTCGGGTCACCAATGAATGCATGTTTTTGGAATGTAGGAGGAAACCGGAGGCCTGGAGTAAACCCACACAGGCACGGGGAGAACATGTAAACATCGCACATGCTGGACCGGGATTGAACCCGGGTCCTTAGACCAGTGAGGCCAACACTCTTCAGCTTCACAACTGTGCCACCCACATATTTGTGCCAGATTGTTTAAATGTGTGTTGGTATGACACTAAAATTCCTTCAATCTTTTCCTGAAAATATTCACTACATCGACAACGCCATGAGCGGCCTGGTCATTGCTCGGATGCAGAACAGTAGATCTGCGTGGAAACTATTGCAAGTCAATGGACTGGATGGAATGCAAGCCAGGCTGCATGTGGCCCACGGCCCTGTCCTATACTGTAATTCCACCTCAGAAAGGCATTAAAAGCAGATAATGTCAGTACTTAATGTAGCCTACTTGATTTCCAAGTCTTACTTTAAAGATGCTGTAAACATCGTTCTTCTGAGAGGATGGTCCAAAGTAAGGTGAGCGCTTGCTCCGCCGTTCTAGAGCCACCAGCATCTTGGGTTCAGGCCTTGGGAATGGCCCAGGAAAGCAGTCTTCAAAGTCCTCAATCTCATATGAGTATCCTGACAGCTTCTGGAGAGGGAGTTGATCGTACACCTGCAAACACATATAATTCACAATCCATCACACAATTTGTAATCCATTGTGATTGTCGTCACATTGGTTAAGAGTGTAACTAGTTGCGTTTGAGTTGAGAAGATAAAGCCGTTTTCCTGAAAGACAGGATGCGATGGTATCGAATACGAGATTTTTATGGAGAAGTTTGACATAGTGCAAACGTGAAAGACCAAATTTGTCTTGAAGTTTGATTCATGCATGACTTGCTGTGTGTCCACACTGCCACCATGTTTTTTCAAACCACTTCTATTGGTGGTCCGACATTTACAGCACTCTGTCAAAAGTCATGCAAGGTTAGAAATAAACAAACTTTATATTCATCACAATGATTTTTACATTTCAAGATTATGCAGCATGTTACAGTCTGTGTGAAAGCTGTCTTGTCTCTAGATGAATTTGTTTGAAAAAATATATAAATATAAAAATATATAAATAAAATATATAAAAGGTGTACTGCTGACAACTGGATTTGGCATTTCATCTATAATCCTAAAGGGTTATACAGTAATGTGGCCAGTGATTTTTTTCTTCTCTTCACCACACTGCGGGAATTTTCATCCTTTAAAAACGTTTTCAGTGATAATAAGATGCAGGGGGAGCCTTGGTTAACGACAGAGCTCCATTATGACGATGTGATGCTAATTTGTAAGCAAGTCAGAATCTGTCATTGTCCATCATCCACACAGTAGTGGTAAATTACCTTAAAAATACAGTAATTACACAGTTATTTGTATGACAAAAACTTAAATATGTATGTATATCCTTCGGCTTGTCCCATTAGAGGTCGCCACAGCCACATCTCAGATGAACGCTCATATTTGTTTGGCAGTTTTAACCCCGGATGCCCTTGCTGACGCAACCCCTCTGCACAAAAAATTCCATGTCATACTAAAAGTATATAACAATCAAATTAAAATGGTAAAAAAATAGTAAATAAGTGTGCCTTCTTGTGCTAGGAATACATGATGTGTATGTATATATTACACTATATTCCTATTTTGCTTCGCACTGATACATTGTATAATTTTCCATGTTTTGGACAATGGAAAAGAGCCAGAGTGCCTAATATGAATCCCCACAGGCAGAGGGACTCATTTAAATTCCATTTAGGAAAGCCTAGGAGAATGGATTTGATCCCTGAACCTTCCTGATGTGAGACGCCTTGATTGCACATCCAATCTTGTCAAAATTCATACAGGGAAGGGATCTTAAGGTGAAAGGGATCTTACATATTCAACAGTGAGTTCCCTCTCTGTTTGCAGCAACAGGATGCTTTGGTCAATGGCCCGAACAGAGCACAAAGAGCCTGGCTCAGCCTGGAGTTTCAATGTGGTCTTCTCTGCTGGAAGCTCTTGCAGCGATGAAAACTGAACAGAAACCTGTACAGAAGACAACAGTTGGTCAGTGGCGATAAATCCACTTTTCAAAATATCTGAATTCCATTGAAATGAGTATTTTGAATTTTTTATTGTATATTTCAAAATAACAACAGCTATTACCTTGTTCTTGAGACAGAGCTGGATGGGGAAATCCTGACTGTCTGCCACAACCTCGCCACCAGGCAACACAGTGTAAACTACAACCTGTGCAAAAGGCGCCAGGTTGATCACTTCATGGAGGGAGATGGACAACTCTCCTTTGTTCACTGACAGAGGTAAGAACAAAACATGGAATGTTGTAGAGTCCAAATAAAAGTATTGCAAGCAATCCAAAATGTTTTTACTTAATTGTCTCTATTTTCATGTTGGATGCATCTGCAATGAAAAACAAAACCTACCGCATCTTTATTTTGGGGCAAGCACAAGGCTCGCTGCGCACTTTTACTAATTTGGCAGACATGTCTGCGAAATGATGACCATCTTCATCAAATGAGGGTGTGTACTTTGACATGCGCCAGGCCCATGTGATAATTTTGTGGTAGAAAGCCGGGCTAATCTTACATCTGCTCAGGTAATGCGATTTTGTTGGATTTGGTCGAGCCAGACAGATTTTGAAGTCTTTGGACGTGTAGTGGATGTTGGACAAAAATATTTGAACAGCAGACGTCAAACCTGGTGAATCATTGGACAAATCAATTCAATGAAAGCATCCATCCATCTATTTTCCTAGCCGCTTATCTTCTCAAGGGTGGCAGGGAGTGCTGGAGCCTATCCCAGCTGTCAAGGGGCAGGAGGCAGGGAACACCCTGAACTGGTTGCCAGCCAATCGCAGGGCACATCGAAACAAACAGCAGCACACACAATCACACCTAAGGGCAATTTAGAGTGTCCAATTAATGTTGCATGTTTTTGAAATGTGGGAGAAAACCGGAGTGCCCGGAGAAAACCCACCCAGGCACGGGAAGAACATGAAAACTCCACACAGGCGGGTCTGGGATTGAACCCGGGACTTCAGAACTGTGAGGCCAACGGTTTCCAGCTGCCCCACCGTGCCGACTTTGTTGCAATTTTATCATTATAATTTAGACACGCAGCAGAACCTTCTCTCTCCACAAAGGCTGTTCATTCTTGATGAAAACTTCAGTACTGTCATCTTTTTTCTTTGAGCAACCTTTGTGAAAAGCGTTTCCATGATTCGTTGTTCCCACCCGATCTGCGTTTGACCCTTCTACACCTGCGCACATCGACTGCCACAGAAAACTACGGCAAACCCACTCAGACAAACTGTCTACATCATTTGTCTTGCCTGCACGACAGAAATTACAGTACAGTATGTCGTTATGAAGGCTCTGACCCCTCATATAGACCAACACAAGAGATAATGACTTGATGGATCGTTTTGGGAAATTAAATTGTTTCAAGGTGGCCCTTGCTAAAAAAAAATGTATGAGAGTCTTTGATTCAACTACCACATCTTAAGAATATGAATCCAGCCTACCCAGTAACAATCTACATGCGTATCAAAAAGAATAAATGTCATATTGAATCACCTGTACCCACACGAACAGCCATTTGGATATGACCGTGCTGCATGACTGCACCTTTGGACATCACCTTCGAAGTACACACACAACAAGAGGTCAAGTGCGAGTTGTCCCACACAGACATTTGGAACTTGTATATTCATTGGACACAGTGATGGCATTTCTCGTCAGACTGACTTTGGAGATATTGACAGTAACAGGACTCACCAAATAGAAAAAGTCAAGGGTCTTCTGTCCCTTCTTGAGCTCCTCTCCCTGGATGATGTACTTAGCTCTTACTGCGGCATCTTTGTCACAGGAAATCATCTCATTGACCTGTGTGAACTTCAAAAAACTACTGCTTTTAGAGTAGAATGGAGAAACACTGTGGTAAGCTGCCCAGTACTCCGGTTTGCGGATATCTGGAACATACGGTTCATCGTCTTCATCCGGTTTGGGCTTGGCCTGTTAACATCAAAACAAAACAATTGTGAAATTCATGAAAGGAAGCATTAACTTGACAAGAAGCAAAGAGCGACTTTGAATTTAGTTTGGATCAAGTTGACTTTAATCAGTGGTTTTCAAACTGGAGGGCAGTTGGGGAGAGGCACACAAGGATTCCCAAGGAATAATGTTTGCAAATGGGGGAATCAAACTTTCATCTCCACAAAGGCGGACTGCAAAAAAGGTTTGGAAACTACTGACTTAGGTAGAGTTTTCTATCCTTCTTTTTTCAAATAAATTTTAACACAGAACAGTGATTAATACAATATGTAAACTCATGTTCCTCATGTTGTGTGTGGAATAATTTTCCGAGTGCGTCTGTCTGACTTTCTGTTCCTGCCTCGGGCTTTGTGTTAATATTATTGTGTCCCATAAATTCTCCCTAACAAGTGGTCAAGAGGCCATATGACAAGACCAGGAAACAGAATCAGGGTCTTCCGTATAGTTACAAATATATTTCAGTTGCAAAGGTTTTGTCATGAATCAACCTGTTCAGAATGTACCACAGTTGCGGAAAAGAGAGTACTAGTCACAAACCTCCAGATTTACATGGTCCCTCCAGTTGCTGGTGTCCAGTGAAAACCAGGCCACACCATTTGTGTTTGTGGTGAGTGTCAAGTTTACTGAGTTTGGGCCGAATAAGTACACAGGCTCATTGGCCACAGGTTCGCTGTCTGGACCAGTCATTTTGACCTGAAAGCAAGAAGAATCAGGACAAAATGGTTTGTTGTTAAAAAGAACATTCTTTAACCTTAAAAATGTCACTGAAATACCCTACAAAATTAAATATGTATACATTGTGCATGTCAGTAAGCTTATATTGGTGATGTTGCAAAATATGGTTGGGCTTGGGTTTAATACTTTGGTTGCTTGAGAGGCATCCTGGCTCCTGAAAGGCAGGAGACCCTGGTAAGTTGCAACAAAAGCCATAACTAGAGTGCCACCATCTTGACCCTTTTGTTTGATGTACTTGCTCCTCAAGAGCCACCTCAATGTAAATACTCTCTGTAAAACTAAAACAGCCCAATATTTCCGTCATGCTAATTCCCAATAATTGACCCAATAAGACCATAATAATCACAAAAATACATGACCACAATGGATTTTAAACAAATAAGATGTTTAGATTTCCACCTTTCAGAGATTTAGAAAAAAAAAATGATATTTAGCATTTCGGAATTGCAGCAATTTTATTAAGGATTAGGGATCCAAAAGGATTTGGATGGAATTGTAAATTTTTAACCCAAGAGAACCCATGGGGTGACATATGACCCAAAGTAATTAATGGCCCATTGTATAAACACAACACACCACAGTTACTCTTTTTACCCTTAAACCCCAACGTCTCTTATGTGTCTCCATTAAATCCATTGTTTTTTAGAAGTTAAGGACCACTGGGTCATATGTGACCCATTATCTCTTGGGTTAATGACAAAGCACTAGAGACAATGGACACATTCTAACTTTTCTACCTGGAGATACTTTGCTAGAACATTTAAGTTAATTTCACTTTTTTGTGAAACAAGTAACAAGGGCGCACTGTTGGGTTGAGGTCGTTTTTTTTTTTCAACTCGTGTGCAACTCAAGTCATTTGGAAGGTTAAAAAAATTCAAATTTTTCAGAAGTTTTTCATCCTTGCTTGGATCCCAGAAGGGAAAGTCAAGTTCAAACTTTTGTGCACTGAAGACAAAAGTAATGCGTACAAGCTAGCGTCACAAGTGAGGAAAACCTTTTCAATTAAAGCTTAAAGGCTACACTTCAATAACATCAACAGGACTGTCATTCATCGCCATTCCGGATATGTATTCATCTAAAATGCTGTCCAAATACATCTGGACTTGACTGTACTTTATCTTTTGATTCTTGGATTGACATGGTTTTAGACTAACTTTCATAATGCTTAAAAAATTAACTACCTTTCCCTCAAATGGGATGCCGGGCTTGTATGCTTGAGGTATATCTTCAAAAGTGACTGTTCTGATCTGGGCACTGAAAGTTGCCCGCCCTGTACCTACCAGGATCACCCCTACATGGGAAATATGATAAGGCAGGCATTAAAGTCACAGAATGAACATTACGGGAAGTTGAATATTCCACTGGTTTACCTGTGCCTTCCTCCTCAATTTCGGCATCCACCTCAAAATTATCGTCATACATATTGTTGTTGAGGGCAAAGTATGCCATGTTCACCATTTGTGTAGCACAACCACTCCGGTCGGTCTAGAAGAGTGTCACATTTAGACTCAAACACTTGATTGAAGCACAAATCAATAGTATGATGTCAAATACTCACTCTCATTTTATATGTCTTGCAGAGGTCCTTTACTAATGAGGGACGCCAGTAAAAGGGAAAAGCATTCCTACAAAATTCTGCCTTGACTGAGCCCACAACTGGTTTTCCATAAGTGTATCTGCAGGAAGAAGCACACGTTAATTTCATACAGACTTTTTTATCTTTACTATTGAAACTCACATCAGTGATAATTTCCGTCTGCTGACAATTTCCCACACACACACGCACGCACACACGCATACACACACGCACCCACACAAAACTGGTGATAAGGCAAAACAAGAACTATCAGACTGACTACTACAAAATGTGGGCAATAAATTGCTTACTCACAACCTACAAGACGTATTACTGATGAAGATGAAGAGCATGGAATAACATTAAATTATTAGTACAAAGCAATGATTTTCATACCATTTGCAAAACATTTAATGGAAACATGTTTTTTTTCTACAAGCTAAAAGTTTCAACACCTCCCTGAAGCTTTCTTTCCCTTTAAAAAGTGACGGCGAAGAGGCAGAGTAAAACTAAAACACTCACTTCCCACAAATCTTCAACGTGATCTGCTGGTCCAAAATTGAAATCACACTTGGGAGGTGAACACTCACCTCAAATTTGGGCAAAACTGAAGGAAAGATCAAAATAAATAAACGTGAACAAAAAGAGAAACTTAAATTAGAACCGTCCATCACAACTGCCTAGTAACTATAGCAGACCATATTCCTTGATGTCAAACGTGTGAGAGATCGTCTCTCCTTTTTCTGTGGTGGCAGTGATGACGTAGGTTCCTTGTGGTGCCTCTGGAATTATGTGATGGGAAAGATCAAGGATTCCAGCACCAACAAATTTATCCAACCACTGAGCAATTCGATTGGAATTGGGATCCTACATTAAAACAGACAGAAGAAAGAAGCTTATTGACGTTGTAGTGGCCTCGTTTGGGGTTGAATAGTCACAATCACCAAAACACCTGAAGAGGTACAATATTACCATTTACTTCCTGGAGCACATGATTGTTGACAATGTCCAGCTTTGTCAAATATCTGACTGGATAAAAAAACAAGTGTCCCCACTGTATGGTGTGTATCGAGTGAGTGAGTAAGTAGAGACCATTAGGACACGCATGGTTCTCCCAAGATTCCTAGCAGTGATTCAGTGAAATCTCCCTTCAAGAAACACACCCATGATACCAGGTTTCAAAGGCAACAAAATCCCCCTTTCAGTGTGGCTCTCAATGACCACTCGGGCGAACAAAATGTGGCGGTAAGGCTCAAAATGTGTTTCTTACCTGAAGCTCCACCACTGTGTACTGAAAAAGAACAAAAACATGTTGAAGTTATTTGCTGTTAATGTAACTTACATTAAAATACTTTGACATGATTTTAACTACCGGTTGTCGCCATTCCACTGAGAAACCTTTCTTCTCACACAGAGAGATACTATATTTAGCATGCAACTGAAGTGTGAAGCCATGTGCGCCCGAAAATGTTGAACTTTTACCGTAAGAAAAATCTTTACCCGAAATCCTCCTGAATGGTTAAGATGAACCTGGTCAGTTCTGCTGGATGGTAAAATGAGTTTTACTTACTGTACTTGTGCAATCCAAAAGGAGTTCCTTTTGACCCTGTGTAGCTTATCAGCAACACAATGGAGCAAAACCTTGACATAAACAGGTTTTTGCAACTTAATGGCAACACTGTAGCATGTTATCAGCTCAAATATGATCCAAGTGAGAATAAGCAGTTAAGAAAGCGAATAGATGCACCTCGAGGTAAAATCCATGAGTTGAGGTTTTGGAAAGGGATCAAATTTAGAACAGGTAAAAGAACAGTGGGCATCATGTAGTAATAAATGCGTAGAAATGTTCTTACACAGTGCTCAAGTGGAGCATCTACGCAAAGTCACCATCAGAATCATGACATGTTTGCCAGCTAGATGGCCAAAGTACGGGAAAAAGTTTTGATACTTGTCCAAAAAACAAACTGTGGTTAAAGTACTGAAGTCTCTCCCTTCCACACTGGAAGGAAAAAGTACACACTTGTCAATGTACTGAAGTAAAAACAAATTCAAAATTTTCCAGATACTCTGGTTTCCTTCCACATGCCAAATGAAGACTCTCCATTGCCTGTAGGTGTGGATATAAGAACGAGTGTTTGTCTGTTCGCGTGTGCCCTGCGACCGGGTGGCGACCAATTGCGGGTGTACCCCACCTCTTTACCAAAGACAATTTAGCTCCAGCTCGCCTACGTCCATAACGAGGATGAGCAGTTCGGAAAATGGATGGAGATTTTTGGATCTGCCCAGATGATTGTAATGAAACCAGAATGCCCACAGAAATCCCACACGGCCAGGGGGAGAACATGCAAACTACAGACAGGCAGGTCCGGAATTGAACCCGGAACCTCAGGACTGTGAGGCCAACTCTTTCAAGCTGATCCACCGTGCCGCTAAGTTGTTTACAGTACAACATAAAAAGTTGAAAAAAAAGCTACATTTGTCACATTTATTTGCGCACTGCCAAACTGTGTGTGCAATCAAATGTTATTAGTTATATATTTTTTGACAGAGTGATTGAAATGTCTACACTATAATAAAAAAAAAAAAAACACGGTAACTTGTAATTGTAACCATCTACATTTCCAAAGTCATCTTTCTACCTTGCGGCTACAAAAGGGCCAGTAGATGTTTGCGTCTTAAGCCAATTTATTTGACTTAGCCCGCAGACATAAACATTTCAAATTCTCTGGACTAGATTAACATGTCAATTTGGTAGAAACTGCTGTACGTATACTATAACTAGCCAGTGATTGGAATGGATGTCAAGTTGAGTTGGGAAACTTAATGACTCAAAGGGACGATTGAAGTGGTGACGTGGAAGCTTTGTTTCACTCCCACGGCCTCAAATTACAGGATTTTACAAATCATTATAAATAATTATGTATTAAATAAACACTTAAACAATAGAGATTGAGTGTTTCTGGTGAGGTTTCTGCGTACATTGGTACATTTTTATTTAAAGGCTTTTTTTTTGCTGATGAAAATCATAATGCAGTAAAAAAATCAGCAAAGTACTGACTGTTGTATTAGTGAGTGATTCAGCGACCATATTCAGTTCTTTTAGGCCAATGCATTGTATCAGGAAAGCAAATGTTCAAAAACCACAGATGAGGCAGCAAACAAATACAGTATTTGAAGTTGCTGTTTGTTTGTTTTTTACAGACTAGAATTTGAACTGAAAAAAATTCTAGACGATTTATGGAAATGAACACAATACTAGATGCCTTATATATTGGAACACTGTGTTTATCGGTACGTAAACAAAGATTGAAATGTGTGTTCATTTGTTGTTCTTTTGCTTCAGAAATTATGTAGAAATTTGCTGCTGTCAATGAGCAAATATGCCAAAGAAGGAACTGAAGACGTGATATGACAAAATATCATTGAAATATCATTTTTACCTAATGTTTATATATCCTCCCTCGAGAGTGTAGGGGTGACGTCTGAAAAAGTTTCTGGCATATACTTCAATGTTGCGTTATTTACTTCATTGGCCACGATGCCCTTTCATTTCATCATCTGACCAAAGTGTACAACAATTATTGTTCAGATGAATGTCAAGGCCGAGAAAAGTTAAATTGCATATTGTTCTGCACATTTCTTCTCTCTATGCATTTTCATTTAATGAGCAATGGTACTGAGGATTTTTTTTTTTTTTGAATTTATTTCCCCATCAAGTATGTCCGATTTTTACTTTTGGCCTTGGAGAAATAGAGAAGGGATTAATTAAAAAACATCACCCTGGTTTAAAGCTGGCTGTCTTTCATTTCATATAAATGGAAAACTTATCAGGTAGGGAAACCACCAGATGAGAGACACCATGGGGCAAACGGGAAAGAAAAACCTGGGGCAGTTCTCTCTTAATTCCTATTGTCAGAAGTTCATCAGGCATACCAGATTGTCTCCTCCCTGATGGGAAACACAGCAATCCCTGAACACATTGGTGGATACCAACAGTGAGGGATGCCGTCAAGTTGACGAAGGATTCCTATTGAGCATTTATTGCCTGTGAGACTCTTGAGGCAGCTGATGGGTCCCAACTGACCAAGTGGAATGCAGCTTTAGTGGTCGCTAAGACAAAAAAGAAAACAGGTGTGGGAGGAGTTCGGTGAGGCCACGGAAAATGACTTCAAGAGGGCTTTGACAAAATTCTGGTCCACCGTCCGTGTCTTACAAGGTGAAGCAGTGAACCATCAAGACTGTGTTTAGTGAGGATGTGATCCTGCTGAGGCATTGTGAGTCAGTGGGGAGAGTACTTTGAAGACCTCAATTCCACAGACGTGCCTACCCATGAGGAAGCAGGGTCTGGGTTCTTTGAGCCAGGCTCTTCTATCTTTGGGGTTGAGGTCACCCTGTTGGTTAAAAAGCTTCTCGGTGGCAGGGCCCCAGGGGTGGTTGTGATTTGCTTGCAGTTCCGAAAGGCTCTGGATGTTGTGGGGCAATCCGAGTTGACACACCTTCGCAACATCGTGTGGAGATCGGGAACAGTTCCGCTGGTTGGCCAGACTGGGGTGGTTGTCCTCCTTTTTAAGAAGGGTGAGTGGAGGGTGTGTTCCAACTACGGTCCGTTGTGGTAAAGAGCGAGCTAAATCAAAAGATGAAGCTCTCAATTTATCAGTCGATCTACATTCCTACCCTTACCTGTGGTCATGAGCTGTGGATCTGGGATGAGAATCACCACCTCCAGATCTGAGACAATGGTCCTCAGTCGGAAAAGGGTGGCGTGCCCTCTCCAGGTTGGGGATGAGACTGTTCTCCAAGTGGAGGAGTTGAAGTATCTTGTGTTCTTGGTTACGAAGGGGGGGATGGAGCAGGAGACCGACAGGGCGATTGGTGCAGCGTCTGTAGTGATGCGGTCTTTGTATCGGTCCGTTGTGGTAAAGAGGGAGCTAAGTCAAAAGGCGAAGCTCTCAATTTATCAGTCGATCTACATTCCTACCCTTACCTATGGTCATGAGCTGTGGATAATGAGAGAAAGAACAAGATCCCAGATACAAGAGGGCAAAATAAGTTTCCTCCGTAGAGACTCCGGGCTCACCCTGAGAGAAGCTTGGATCTGGGAGGGGCTCAGTGTCAAACTGCTGCATTGAAAGGAGGCAGATGAGGTGGCTGGGTAAACTGATCCAGATGGCTCCCAGAGACCTCCCTGTTGAGGTGTTCCGGGCACATCCCACCAGAAAGAGACTCCGGGGACGACCCAGGACACACTGGAGGGACTATGTCTCTCTGGTGACCTGGGAACGCCTCGGAGATTCCTCTGGAAGAGCTGGAGGAATTGACTGGGGAAAGGGAAATCTGGGTATCCCTGGTAAAGCTATTGGCCCTGCAACCCGACCCGGAAAAGCAGTAGAAGATGGATGGATGAGTCAGATGCAGTGTGAGGCAAATGAACTCTGACAGCAGGTTCGTCACACTAATCCACACACTCCATCACACCCACACTGTGATCAAAAACCAACAAACAGCCCTCTTTTCATAATCCACTCTCTTACACAAAAATAGAGGCTTGTACTGAACATTTATCAGAAATCACAATGGACAAAGTTTCCCATTACATTCAGTTCAAGAACCCCTTGAAAGAGAAAAACGAACTGAAAACTTACCATCCGGTCCACAGGGATGAAACCGGAATCCATGGAAACAATTCGGAATTGCACTGTGGAAGAATGTAAGCAGTTAATTAAAAAAGTCTTCAAGTATTGCTTTAAATGCATTACATAAGGGTAAAATATTAAACTAAAAAGGAAAGGGGACATTTCTGTCCATGTTATGCCTCAAAACATGGTTTTCAAGTAGAAAATGAGCGCGCAAAATAAATTTGTGGAACAAAGAGCAGAATAAAAAATGTGATTAAAAAGGAGCCAAAGGAACAAGAATTCTGTCATGTGCCTTGTGAAAAGACATTCTGACCAGCAATGGGGCCCAACCTTTCTTTCACTACAGACAAGTAATACACACAACAATAACTACACGGACAAGTGTGTTACGAAACATATTTTACAACGTACTTAGATCTGAACGATGAGACTGTAATAAATACATGTACAGTAGACGGTAGTTTATGTTATTGCATTTAAATTGGTCAGTGCTGTCTAAGGAAAATCTCATGCATTTGATGATTTTCAATCTGGTACATACTTAAATTTGCTGTTCTCCATTGTACACTGTAAGTAGCAAAAACAAACTTGAAACAGGATGAGTAAGAAAAGTGACAAATAAATATTTGTTTGTCCAAGAGAGCTGTTATGCAGATGTGAAAGTAATATGTGTCACAAACCAACGGTGCATGGGCCGACCCAAATGCAGGACTCCAAGACGAGGACATGATGTTCAGTGGGTTTTATTATAAACGAAATTTGTGCATGACAACACAGTCCAAAGAGGCAGGATCCAAAACACAAGAAACAATGTCCGATAACTATGACTCAACTAAAGACCATCACCAAAAGCGTGACTGAACTATAATGGTCCAGGTGGTGGAGTAACCCTGGATGCGGCAAAGCATACTCAACGAACTGGCAAAGACCAGTGACAAAACTCCACCTTAAATACATCATCTAATCACAATGTCTCATGTGACACAGCTTTGACTGGCGACAGGTGTCAGAGATGAAACCGCTCAGAGTGGTGGCCAGGCCACACCCCTCTTGCCCATGGTCCAGCCTTGCTGAGGACAAATATGTGTTATGCCTGTTCACAATATCAAATATTGTAAATCACGGACTTGTTGAAATTGCTTCATATATTTTAACAGTACTAGCAATAATACTTGATTCTTGAATACGTGAATCAGATGCTGCTGTCTCAAAGTATACAAGGGCATGACCTCCAGTGTGCACAAAAAAAGTGTGCTCCTTGTTCAAAAACAGATTAAGTTATTCATTTTGCAGTTAGCAGTAGTTCATGAGGGAACAAGGTTGATATTATATTTTTGGCATGTAAATGTTGCTTTTGTTGGGTTTTACAGGATTTAGACATGCTGCTAATACTTGCAGTTGAGCAGTTTTTCACACACTTGAGTGTCATACTCAGCAACGAAGTTTCGACGGCTCGTGAATATAAGGTTAAAGGTTAATTTCATTTCATGATTCTTAAAGATAAAAGGTAACGTGAAAAGGAGTACTAAATATACTTGATAAATGCATCGTCCGAGCACAATGTAAATATTGTTATGTTTCAGGGGTAAAATTCTACGGTAATACTAATTCACACATGGATTAATATACTGAAATGCAAAACATACTGGTAATCGTTGGTGTGACAGAGGAGTCTCTGGTAGGATCAACGGCAAAGTTTATAAAACAGTGGTGAGGCCGGACATAATGAATGGATTAGAGACGGTGGCACTGAAGAGACAACAGGAAGCGGAACTGAAGGTGCCAGAAATGAAGATGTTGAGGTTCCCTCTAGGAGTGAGCACGTTTGACAGGATTAAAAATTAGCTTGTTAGAGGGATAGCCAATGTTTGATGTTTTGGAGACAAGGTTCGAGAGAGCAGACTTCGGTGGTTTGGACATGTCCAGAGGCGAGTGAGTGTGTATATTGGCAGAAGGATGCTGAGGATGAAGCTGCCACGCAAAAGAGCAAGAGGAAGACCAAGAAGTAGGTTGAAGGATGTTGTGCAGGAGATAGGCTAAGATGGCAATAGATGACACGCTGTGGCGACCCCTAACGGGACAAGCCGAAAGGAAAAGAACAAGAGGAAGAAGATTGTTAATAGTTACTGATTGTGTTTGTTTATTCTTGTAGCTCTTACTGTGTGTTCTCATACAAGGAGATTAAAGAAAGGTTGTGAACTACCAGTATATAAATCATATAAATATAGAAAAAAATTAAAATAATAAAAAAATTAATACATAAGATATACATAAAATTAATTTTAATTAATTAATTAAATGATAATTATAGTTATTAATTCATATAGTAATTAACCAATAAAGTGAGACTTTAATGGCACTTCTGAATGAATTACTTAGGATTGTAAATATATTGTCATACTGTGTAGAGATAGACAAGGTATTCTAACCCAAAACAGCTCTCAACTCTCAATATTTTGATTGTGGTGATACTTACCGGTCTGTCCAGGTTTGTAGACAGGTTTATCACTCTGGATAATGTGGATAAAAGCGGGGGGCACAATGAGGATTTTGGTCTTCTTGTTCATGGAGCCACTCTCTCCTTTGATAGTGACATTTATGGTTGCCACAGTATTTTTGCGCACTGCTGGAACCTATGGGGCCCAGGAATCACACACGTCAGACAGAGCAGAAAACAAACAGATTGTAAATTGAGAAAAGCGAGGAGAGACAAACAGATGTCAGGGTTCTTTGCACAAATATGATGAATCCCATTGTAATTGCAATAGGCCCTGTGTTGCAAAAGCAAACCATTTGGCGGGGTCACCTATGAAATCACTCTCTACTCTTGAGCATTTGTTTTTAGGATTTCACAATGCAAATGGAGCCAACAGAAAGATGCCTTTGTTGAGGTCCCGTTCAAAAAATGCCAGATAAGGTATGACACAGGGTTAAATTCTGAGGAACCATGTGAAACCACAAGTCATTATCAGAGACAGAATGGGGTCACTCGGACAGTCATTTCCCATTTAAAAAAAAAAAAGAGGAAAAAAAAAAAAGCAAGAGCAAGGCCTGTTTGGTTGCATAACAACTTGCTGTGGTGGAGCCAGCTATACTGCTAACTTTTCGTTCATGGTACCGACTCCAGAATTTGGTATATAATGTTGTAGAAGTGAATAAATATCATTGAGGTGATGACAGACCTTAAAATTCATGCATTGGTAAAAGTCTTGTCTGATCTTCTTCTCCAGGATGACAGCGCTGCCAGACTTCACATCCAGGGTGATTGTGAGCGTGACGAGCTCCGTGGGGCCGTGGATGAGGGCGCACAAGGTTTCCTGCTCGCCTCCTCTCACCCGGGAGCTCACAGTCACCGCAAAGATGCTGTCGAGATGGAGAAAAGACAAAGATTACGCTGGGAAACAACTTCAGTGTCACATAACTGGAATATTTTCCAAACAACAAAATGTTATGAAATACTGAAGTGGGAAATGTCAGACATTTGTTGATTGCGTACAGTTGAAACTAACAATGTGTTATTAGTTAACGTTCATGATCTTAATTCATTTGTAAGAACAATGGTATCAGGTTTTGTGGCCAGGTCTTAAAAATAAAAAAACAAATAAACAAAGAACAAACGACACAGAAGATATTTGATTATGTTGGCAGCTCACATTGCATTATGAACTTGGTTGATTAGTACTATAATGTAAACTGCAGATACAAAAATAGTAAGTTTCTTTCAGCTTGTCCCATTAGGAGTCGCCACAGCGTGACATCTCAGATGAACACTCATATTTGTTTGGCACAGTTTTTGTACTGGATGCCCGTCCTGACGCAACCCCTCTTGGGGAGTAAAGGCCTCAGTGAGATATGAACTAACAACCCCTGGTTTTCCAAACCAATGCTCTAACCACTGAGCTGTGGGGCCAAAATGAAAATGACAAAAAATGACAATGACAAAAACGCCAAAATAGGGATCAATCCACGAGAAAGGCACATTATTCCAAAACTTGGATTTGTAATTTGAATACACCCACCGTGAGGTCACCCAACTTGTGATGATGACATCGAGCAGTAGCGTTTTGATTGGCTCTACTTACGTGTCATTGAGATGAGCCGAGGAGGCACTTTGCAGCAACACAGATGCAAGGATGACCACCAGTGTTTGGAGGACAGGTGCCATGTTTGCGCAGCACGCACAGCGCCGTTTTCCGACAGGGTTCAGAGAGACTTCAGCACCAGAGTACTTGGACGCTGGTGAACTGTCTGGAAAACGTTGTGGACTTGGTTTTTTAAATAGTCCAGCTACCCACCACAACCCCCCGCCTCCTCCACAAACACTCCCCCCACATTTTTTGAACTCTCCATTCTCCTGCCAAACAAGTTTCACTTCCCAAAAGTTCAAAACCGGACTGGCCTGATGCTAGTTGTCCACTTCAACAAGCAATTGATGAGGAATTTCAGAGAGGTGGGTGGGAGGATCGCCAATGGTAACTCTTGTTTTGCTCCTGTCACAATTTTCAAGCCCGCAGCATCACCTCCAAGGAGTTCCAAATTATTGATCACATATGTTATTGTAATTCCTAAGCCTATTAGTATTACAAATTCACCACTGACTCTGCTCACAGTGTTCTTGTCAATAAATCTAAAGTGATGCTGAGTAACTCATTCATCCTCTTTAAACAGTGGCAGTTTTGGAGGGCCATATTCTGTGGTGCATCCCCCGAACAAAGATTCTAATCAAAACATCGATCAGTTTTCAAAACTGAAAACTGCTCCCTCCATATCTCCTGCATCTTCCTCTCTAACACCAACAGACCCTCATGTCTTCACTCACAACATCCATCAACCTTCTTTTTAGTCATCCTTTTGTACTTTGCCCGGCAGCTCTATCCTGAGTACCCTTTTACCAATATACTCACTCTCTTGCCTCTCGTCATGTCCAAACCAACGAAGTCTGCTCCCTCAAATCTTATCTTCAAAACATCTAACTTTGGCTGTGCCTCTAATGAGCAAATTTCTAATCCTATCCAACCTGCTTGCTCTAAGAGAGAACCTCAAAATCTTCATTTCAGCCATCTGGTTCCTGTTGTCTCTTCACTGCCACCGTCTCTAATCCGTACATCATGGCCGGCCTCACCACTGTTTTACAAACTTTGCCCTTGATCCTAGCAGAGAGTTCTTTTGTCCCATAAAACACCAGAAACCTTCCAACCTACTTGGATCTGTAACATCCCTTCCTTTCCACACCCACCATTGTGCTGTATTGTTGACCCCAAGTATTTGAAGACATCCACCCTCACAATCTCTTCTCCCTGGAGCCTCACTCCCTCCCCCTCCACTCCTCTCATTTATGCACATATATTCTGTTTTACTTTGGCTAATCTGCATTTCTCTCCTTTCCAGTGCATACCTCCATCTTTCTAATTCTTCCTCTGCATGCTCCCTGCTTTCACTGCATATCACAATATCATCTGCGAACATCATGGTCCAAGGGGATTCCAGTCTAACCTCATCTGTCAGCCTATCCATTACCACTGCAAACAGGAAGGGGCTCAGAGCTGATCCCTGATGCAGTCCCACCTCCACCTTAAATTCATGTGTCACACCGACAGCACACCTCACCACTGTTCTGCTGCCCTCATACATGTCCTGTACTATTCTTACATGTTTCTCCACCACACCAGACTTACCCATGTAGTACCACAGTTCCTCTCTTGGTACTCTGTCATGGGCTTTCTCTAGATCCAGAAAGACACAATGTAGCTCCTTCTGACCTTCTCAGTCCTTTTCCACTCGGATCCTCAAGGCAAATAATGCATCTATGGTACTTTTTCTCGGCATGAAACCATATTGTTGCTCTCAAAAACTTCTGGCCTGAGTATACTCCACTACTCTTTACCATAGCTCATCAATTTTAGTATTTTATCATACCTACAGCTCTGCAAATTGCACTTGTTCTGAAAAAATGGGAACTAGCACAGTTTTCCTCCATTCTTCAGGCATCTTCTCGCCCGATAGTATTCTGTTGAAATAGTTGGTCAAAAACTCCACGGCCATCTCTGTCATGGGTCTGCCTGTTCCCGATGCGGCATGCACCTGCTCCGATGAGCACATACGTTCACCCGCATCTCGTTATGGTGATTACGATCCATGTATATATCGCCACGCGTCCGATCTGGTCCTTGCCAGATTGTTGTATTACTATGTCACGTTCCCACAACCTGTTGCCTATGGCCTTACTACTCTGGGTACTGAACCCTGCCTTATTCTCGACCCTGCCTTCATGCCTGCTGATTTTGGTACTGCTGCTTCTTTGGACTGCCTGCCTGTGTTTCGTACTTTGACTGAATAAAGACGCTTCCCGAAGTCTACCTGTCTTGTGAGTCATGCATTTTGGGTTCAGTCTCATGTTATGGTCATGACAATCTCTCCAAATTGCTTCCATACCTCCACAGGTATGTCATCAGGACCAACTGCCTTTCCATTTTTCATCCTTTGTAGTGCCTTTCTGACTTCCCCCTTAGTAATCATTGCCACTTCCTGGTCCTTCACACTTGCCTCTTCAAAACTTCCTTCTCTCTCATTTTCTTCATTCATCAACTTCTCAAAGTATTCTTTCCATCTATTTAGCACACTACCGGCACCAGTCAACACATTTCCATCTCTATCCTTAATCACCCTTACCTGCTGCACATCCTTCCCATCTCTATACCTCTGTCTGGCCAATCTGTTGAGATCTTTTTTCTCCTTCTTTCGTGTCCAACCTGATCTACATGTCGTCATATGCCTCTTGTTTAGCCTTTGCCACCGCTACCTTTGCCCTAAGTCGCATCTCAATGTATTCCTTTCGCCTCTCCTCAGTCCTCTCAGTGTCCCACTTCTTTGCTCAACTCTTTCCTTTTCTGACTTCCTGTGATTTGGGGTTCTACCACCAAGTCTCCTTCTCCCCTTTCCTACCAGAAGACACACCAAGTACTCTCCTGCCTGTCTCTTTGATCACCTTGGCTGTATTAGTCCAGTCTTCCAGGAGCTCCTCCTGTTCATCGAGAGCCTTTCACCTCTTTCTGAAAGGCCGCATAACATTCTTCCATTCTTAGCTTCCACCACATGGTTCTCTGCTCTACCTTTGTCTTCTTAATCTTCCTACCCACTACCAGAGTCATTCTATGCACCACCAACCTACGCTGCCGAGCTACACTCTCCACTACCCCGACCTTACAGTCAGTAACCCCCTTCAGATTACAGTGTCTGCACAAAATGTAATCTCCCTGTGTGTTTCTTCATTGAATGTCACAAAATGTCACGTGACATGATTTGTTCTGTATTTTCATTAATGTCCTCTCCAAAATGTCCAACACACATTAATCTGACAATACTAAGCAAAATATAACAGCAAAGCCATAGTAAAGATACAGGTGGAGCCAGCATAGACACAAAAATGTCGAGTCCATACTGAGCGGGTTGACTTGTGACCGCTATATGGCTGCACGTGCCATGTTAGATGTTGCATTTTACCAGTCAAACTCATGCAAAATAAATAAACTGATTTTAATAAACAATGTTAATATAATGTACTGTAAATTACATGCCTCTTCTTCATCCACTTATACATATTGCCTCACCACTATATTTGGGAAACACATAGGCACAAAAAAAGAGGATGTAACTTTGAATGATTATTAAAACATACTCTTTATATGATATATACAGGATAATTTCTAATTTATTCAACTACACTTATAATCACTCATGGGGAAATGGGTAAGGACAAAAACATCTATTAACTGACGTGATCAAAGACAGTAATGCAAAATAAAACCAACAACTTTTTCCGTCCACCATCAAGTTCTTTTAAGATTAACTTAAAATTGCATTGTAACATTCTCCCAATTTTGTCTTCAGATTGTTGTCACATCTCTGGCGGGCCTTTTATACATTAAAATTTACAGTTTTTTTATTTGATATTACGATTATATTATTAGTATTACGGCTCAATGTAGTAGTCTCGTCACTTTGCACTATTTGCGTATCTGTTGTTGATCAATCCTGGCCACTCATGTGCTTGAGAAGTACGGTATCTGCACCATTTGTAAAATTTAAATCGTTGCAGGTTATCACACTGCGTGTCACTTAAAACTGCTTACATTTCTTGAAGTCTGTTCATCATTTGCACAATGGTCTCTGTACCAGACTATTCATCTATCTATCGATCATAGGTTAGGGGTTAGTTAGTTGTGAAGAATGTCACAAAAAAAAGTTTACTGGGTGGCGCAACGTCTGCTCAGTTATTCTCGGACATAATGTTTTTTTGTTTTGTTCTTGTTTTTTCCGGTTTTGTAAATACGTCTACACATGTATTTGTATTTTGAATTTTCTGTAATTATCACTCTGATATTAGTGATTTTTTATGGCATTTTTATACTTGCCTACTTGCCCGCGTTTTTCCTTAAAAATATGAACTACTGATGCTACTTTTCTAAAATGAGATCAAGATAAGTGTGATTTTGCAGCTGTATTTTGTCAAATGTTTAATGTGACTTTCATTTTGTTCATGGAGGTATCATGTTCATCCTCAGTTCACTTTAAGATTCTCTGAAAGGCACTTTTAGCATATAATTATGGTATGGTTACAAATAATATTTAAATGTCTATATTTAACAATATAGTTTTATTGGGGTCTTTTTTAAGTCTTCCAAAAATAAAAGTTGACAAAAACTTGAAAGTAGAGCAATCTTTGTCAACTGTTGTCATCCTGGGGCAACAGTACCACTGCCCTACTGCATATTTTTGCTGCACACCGCTGAGAATCTGACCACACCCGTCTTGGCATGCAAGGAGAGATGCCAGAGTGATCGGACATACAGAGGGTGTTGTTTTGCTTTTCTCTCAAATACAAACAGTATGAAGATTTTTTTTGGTCTAAAGTAGAAGCACATGTTTTGAAGGCCAGTTCGATCATGAAATCTTTACTAAAACAATGACTAAATGAAACGTGTTTTCATTTCATTTTTTAACAGTACACTATATGGAAAGGAAATGACAACTATCTTTGAAATTGAAGTCATCGATCAAATTAACTATTGTTTTTATTTCATTCATCAATAATTCATTATGGACAAATATAATATTGAAGCAACACAATGTTGGATATTTGAGGAAATACAGTCATTTGATCTCACCCTGGGCCATCACCTGATTGTAGTAGAGGGGTTTGTGACTTCACCCTCATCGCAGAGGAGGTGGGGGACATTGAGTCTGAGTGGACCATGTTCTGCGGCTCCATTATTGAGGTGATCGACCAGAACTATGGCTATAAGCTGGTCAGAGCCTGTTGTGGAGCCAAGTCATGAACCCCTTGGTGGACATCAACGATGAGGGATGCCACCGACCTGAAGAAGGGATCCTGTCAGGTGTTTTTGGATTGGGTTAGGCATTCAATGGTTTAACTCGGGGAGTCCAATGGGGGGATACTTCAGGAGTATGGGGAACCAAACCTCCAGATACAGGCTTTTCTGGTCCTTGACTGACTGGTGTCAGGAGTTTGGTCTGCATTACCAGCAGTAAGTCAGATTTGTTTCCAGTGCGGGATGGATTTCACAAAGGCTGCCCTTTGTCACTGATTCGGTTCCTAACTTTTCTGGACAGAATTTCTAGGCGAGCTGAGGCATACAAGGATATTCCGGTTTAGAAGCTTCAGTGTTGCATCTCTGCTTTTTGCAGATGATGTGGTTCTGTTGGCTTCAACAAGTTGTGATCACCAACTCTCACTGGAGCACTTCACGGTCGAGTCTGAAGCGACTGGGATGAGAACCAACACCTTCAAATCTGAGACCAATGGTTCTAAGTCGGAAAAGGGTTGGGCATGATATCCTGCCCCAAGTGGAGGAGCTCATGGATCTTGGGGTTTTGTACACTTCTGAGTTAAGATTGGAATGGGAGCTTGATGGACGGATTGGTGCTGCATCTACAGTAATGCAGACTTCATTTTGGTCTGTTGTGGTGAAGCAGGAGCTAAATTGAAAGGCAAAGCTTTTAATTTACTGGTCAATCTGCATTTATATCCTCATCTATGGGCATGACATCTGGGTCATAGCCAAAATAACAAGATCCTTAACAAAGGTGACCAAAATGATTTTCTTTCACATTACCTCTCCCTTAGATATAGGGTGAGAAGCTTGGTTATCCAGGAAAGACTCAGATTTGAGTCCGTGCTCCTCTGCATTGAGAGGAGCCAGTTGTGGTGGCTCAGACAACCTCTCCGACAATTGTGCTGTGTGCAATTGAGAGGTCCTACTGATTCTAAAAACAGCACAGACACATACACACAATACATACAGCCGTATGTTACTCCCCACATCCTCCGTGTTTCTGGAACGATCAACAACAACAAAAAACGTAAAAATAAAGGCAAGAACTAGGGATTCCCTTGCTGAGTAAATCAGGTAGACTGCCAGTGTGGCCACATAGCCTTGGCCTTTGGGTTATTCTGCCAGATTATCAGAATCAGAATCAGCTTTAATAGCCAAGTGTGTAGAACACAGGATAAATATTTCTCCAGCAATCAGTGCTGCCCTGGTATGACATACAGAACAAAAAACAGAGAAGAACGAACAACATAGTAACAACAACAAAGAATTAAAGACATTTCTGTTAATAGGAATTATTCCTTATAAAACGTGCAAGATGTGAAATCTATACAGATAAGTGTGCTAACCATGTCATTTGTGCAAAGGGAGCAGCAGTTTAAGTGATGAATCGTGCGGTCTGCAAAATAAATAAAGTAAATACATATAAAATATAGGTATATTATTTATATATACTCATACTAATACATATTGGACCAGCAGGGTGTGAGTGAGTCTCATAACATGGCACAAGGCAGAAAATGAATGGGTTCGCTGATCAATAATTTACTGACTTATAGGCAATGCACTGACTGAAGTTTCAACAATCAGTCACATAGTGATCGAAATAAAGGGGCCTAAGAAAGTCCCAAGTCAGACAATGGCATGGTTGCACAGGCTCAACTGGCTCAGGTTGTCGTCTGACCAGGCATTCAGGTCCCGCATCGGGGAAGTCCCAGTCCGTGCCTCGCGGCCCAAAACCTGTTTCAGCCCCTCTGTCAGAGGAATTTCCCTGAAGCAGAGAGCAACTCAATGGCATCTATTGTCAAGATCAGCTTGTGTGACCGGCTGGGTTGGCTGAAACCAACCCAGTCCCACATTGTGAGTGAGTGAGCCACAATACACCAGTCTCTTATTGGTTGCTTGTGGGGAGTGGGTTCCATTAAGGAATCAACAATCACGTTTTATGTAATGTAAAAGTTGTTTTGTGGGGAAAATTACTAAAAAATACAATTGTTATCTGAAAAAAACAAACACCCACACAGGGAGAATATGCAAACTCCAGACAGCAGGAGGGCAGTACTTGAACCGCAGTCCTCAGAACTGTGAGGCCAACGTTCTACAGCTTAACCAGTATGCCATCACACTTTGTGACATTACATCTTTTATTGGAATGTATATTTATGAATGAAACTGAACATAGCCTAGCTCTTCAAGTCTGACTTAAAGTGATTATCAGGTTCGGTTTTTTTTTGCATTTTATATTTTACTTTCTCACATTAATAATGTAAATGGAAATTTATGCTGCATTTAAGATTTGTTTTTCTCATCCATCTCATGGAGGAAATGATAATCTCAGAGGAAGGTGATAGTCTATCTGAATAATCAGACTCTATTTAATATTCTTGCTTGCGTGCCAGTGGAATTATCACCTTGTCAGGGTCTCATGTGCTCATTTGGCTTCCTTTTAAATGAATCAATTTATTGTGTGTGTTTCTGTGTGTGCGCTCTTGCATAATCCATGGCTGCTGCTCTGCAGTATTTTAGAATAATGCTTTAATTACTTGGATGATAAGATATTTTGATTGTTGTCTTGTTTTTCAAAAAAAATGTCTTTGCGAATGTGCCGATGTAGCGGTAGTATATATCTCGGGACAGGCCACAGCATGCACCTGTCCTGGTCCCTGTAATTGCCAGGACAGAATCCCTCAATCAACTTTAGTAAATGCTCAGTGAAGGCATAACATTTTATTAATACTGTTGATAACACAAATCACGGTCTTAAATAAATAAACTCTATAACACTGTTTAACTTAAACATTTTTTTCATGAAATATTGGTGCATAAAAAGTTTGTGCATAGTGCAGTTTTTCCACTACATTACACATCCTCGGCCAAGACTTCATAAGAAGCACCTGACCTCTCCAATCTGAAAAATATCCATCATAGGTAACTTTGGTGGATCACTGCCGAACTCATCGATGACTTGGTCCAGTTCTGGTGCCTCCTGCATTGCATCATGAACATCCCATCTTGCTCCCACACCATGTCATACCCATCCACCCAATGTGGAAAGCAGACTGTGGCAGGACAGCACCATATTGACTGGGGGCTCCCCATCTTGAGCCGGGCAGTAGTTGTCCAGTGGGATTAGAAAATCCCTCCCACCAACAAACACGACCTCTGGTGCCATGCTCTATGCCAATTGAGCAATGAATAGTTTCAACACGAAGAAGTTGGAGGTCCTCCCCGGGTGATTCGGTGTGTTGAATGGTGTTGTCGGATATTGCCTTAATTGTGAATATAATTATCATACATCTGATTCCAATAAAGAAATGCTTTGCTCTGCCCCAGATAACATGGAAGCCACCTAACAGGAGATAGCAAGAACAAAAAATTCTAATCATCAGAACTGTCAGAACCAGGAGCACCTGCTGCGTGTTAAAGAAATGATGACCACACATGTACTCAGCAATCTTCCACACACATGCACACACACACGAACAAACAGGTACACCTTTGTTTCCAACATTTTTGCTTGCTCCTCTCCTTTTTGTAACATCCATGTAAATAAGGGGCGTCTTAAAACTAAATAAATAGAGGTGCTTAGAAGAGGATAATCAGAGAGTGCAGTGTTGAATTGTACGAGACAGTTCCTCTCCTCTCTCCCCGAGAGACTTGAACTGCTGTCTTTGCTTCCTTTTTGTCCAGTTTAAAAACTGTCTGACTGGTAAACCTGACATCTACTTGGTCCTTCGAGCCAGATCTCAAGATACCTGAGGTTTCCAGGGGCTGAGTCGACGTTCAAGCAAAGACCGTGGACACGGCACTTGAGACCCTTTCCGGGACTGAGCCTCGACTTTGTGTCTGGAGGATAATCAGTGAGTGTAGTGACGAATTTTACGAGACAGTTCCTCTCCTCTCTCCTCGCGAGACTTGAACTGGTGTCTTTCCTTCATTTTTGTCCAGTTTAATGAATGTCTAATTGATAAACCTGACAAATATGAAAAACAAGTTTTTTCCCATGCAGTAAGTCCACCTTCTCCATGACACTGATGTGACCAGAGAAACGACGAGGTCACCACAATTTGGGACCAGTGTCATCATAGGAGCTTCCAGGACAGAATCATTGAGAAGCACTGCCATAGCTGTATGTGGTCAGAAGGCAGCAGAGGTTTGAAATTGGGGTTTTCATTCCACTGGACTAATTGATGATGGGAATGTCCAGTTTAACCCTAACAAGTTCAAAGAACTTTCCACCTGCCCTAATTTAGTGTCAACAGGGAGTGTTGTAGTCTTCCTGCTTCCTATCAAAAAGCTTTACAAGACAAAGCTAATTAAATAGCTTCATTCTGTGTACACTTCACTAATCCAGATCTTAGTTTAATCCAGTGTAATAACTGTACACTAAATATTAAGGGTTAGGGTTAGCTAAGTTAACCCTAACCCTTACCCTAATATTAAGTGTTTATCTTGGGAGTAAGTCTGCCATTTATTTACTCCACATTAGGGCCTCAGTTAATAAAATTAATATGTTTTAAGATACAGGCAGTTTGAAAACCAAAGATATTGGTCTAACAGTTCTGCCCACATCAGACTCATGAACAGGGGTGTGCAGCTGTGCAATGTCTTTGTGTTGTTGTCTTGTGATCTCACACACAATGCCATCTTTTTCTAAACCTTGCACGCTTTTGACTAACACAACACAGCTGCTATGGCATCATGACCCTCTGCAAAGGAAAGTTTGTTTCGGTCATTTTTATCAAGGATATTGTTCTTTTGGTCACAACCCACAGCTTGTGACTATCGGGGAGGGTAGGGACATAGATTAACACTGCAGAAATTGCACCAATCTGCCTGTTGATCTCTTGTTACAGTCTTCTATCACTCATGAATAAAACCCCAAGATACTTGAACTCCTCCACTTGGGGCAAGGTCTCATCCCAGACCTGGAGAGGGCACGCCAACTTTTTCTGACTCAGGAGCATGGTCTCAGATTTGGAGGTCCTGATTCTCATTCCTTCACACTTGGCTGTGAACTGCTCCAGCGAGTGTTGGAGATGACGGGTTAATGAAGCCAGCAGAATTACATCATCTGCAGAAAGCAGTGATGCAATACTGAGGCCACCAAACCAGAGCCCCTCTCCAGCTCAGCTGCCCCAAGAAATTCTGTCCATAGAAGTCCAACCCTGATCGGAAATAGGTCCAACTTACTGCCAGCAATAAGGACCAAATTCTAAAGCTGAAACTCTCCAAACACTATCAAACACCTTCTCCAAGCTAACAAAACACATGTAGACCATTTGGGCAAACTCTCATGCCCCTTCGATGACTCGATGAACAACTGTTCTACAGCCAGGACAAAAAACAGACTGCTCCTCCTCAATCTGAGATTCGACTTCCTGAGAGACGCTCCTCTCCAGCGCCTACCACTAAGGAATCTGAGCCCCGTGTCACTGGAACACACCCTTTGGTCCCGCTTCTAAAAAGGGAGACCACAACCCTAGTCTCCCAACCCAGAGGCACTGTCCCTGATGTCCATGCGGTGTTGCAGAGGCGTGTCAACCCAGGACAGTCCCACAACTTCCGGTGCTTTAAGGAACTCTGGGCGAATCTCATATACCTCCTGGATCTAACCACAGAGGAGCTTTATAACCACCTTGGTTAACTCAGTGACATCGCTGCCAACTTCCACACGCCAGGGGTAGAGGCATCATAATCCATTATTTGAAGACTTTGAAAGAAGAAATATGCAGGCCATAAAACAAGATGCACACCAGCAAAGAGAATCAGAAGTCCAGATTGGCTTTTGCAAAGCAGAACAGAGATGAGCCACAAAAATTTGGGACCAAAATTTTATAGATTGACAAGACCAAGAGACTCGTGTGTTGGAAAGGCCAAAGTAACGAGTGATGGAAAAGCATTAGTATGGACAAAGAAAATATCTGCTTGGAATTCAAAATAAACAGGTTCATCTGTGAAGCATGGTGGAGGTAATGCCACGGCTTGGGCAAGCACGGCTGCTTCTGGAACAGGCTCACTAGTCTTTACCTTATGATGATGACAGCAGAATAAATTCTGACGTCCACAAAACCATTTTCCATCCATCCATTTTCTTCACCGCTTATCCTCACGAGGGTCGCAGGGAGTGCTGGAACCTATCCAAGCTGTCAACGGGCAGGAAGCGGGGTACACCCTGAACTGGTTGCCAGCCAATCGCAGGGAACATTGAAACAAACAGTCGCACTCACAACCGCACCTGGGGGCAATTTAGAGTGTCCAACTAATGTTGCATTTTTTGGGGGGAATGTGGGAGGAAACCGGAGTGCCCGGAGGAAACTCACGCAGGCACGGGAAGAATATTCAAACTCCACACAGACAGATCGCGGATTGAACGCGGGACCTCAGAACTGTGAGGCCAATGCTTTACCAGCTGAGCCACCGTGCTGCCCTCAAAACCATTTTGCCTGCAAATGCATTCAAACGAATCTTGCTAATCTTCATACTGCAACAAGGCACAAAACTGACTGACAAAATAACACAGGACTTAATCAAGACAAAATGTGGAAGGTCTTGGACTGGCCAAGACAATCATCAGAGCTCAAACCAATTGAGTATGCAGTTTATCTCCTGAAGAGGAGACTGAAGAAAGAACCCCCCCATAAACAAACGATAACTGAAAGACGCTGAAGTATAGGCCTGGAGGAGCATTTCAAATGAAGACTGCAACGACCTAATGCAGTTGTATGGGGGTCACAAGCCAGTGCAAACTCTGGGCCGGTCTCAACCAATGTTCTCTCTAAGATCCGTGCATGCACAATTGTGCAAGTGTGATGTGGTCTCTGTGCGCAGACATTCACTGTTGCGCACAAAAAAAGTAAAAATCCAATTCAAATTAGGCATCTTACGCAGCAAGTCAACATTGTTGACCATCATTGTCGCCTCATGCGCCGCACACCACTGGTGCTTCGTGAGCAAATTAGACTGGGCAACATAGAGCGAAGACGAGCACACGACACACTTATGTTAACTTGAAAATAATGGCAACATATTTTAAAAATGCTTAAACGTTATTTTAAGATGCAATGACTGTCGGAGTATGTGCAAAAAAGCGGTGAGGTGTGTGCAGCAAATAAGCGACATGGAGAAAAGGAGTGCGTGCAGGTGCGAGTGAGTAGAGTGAAAGTTTGAGAGCAACCAGGGAAGAGTAGTATTTAAAGTGCCACTTACACCAAAAACATGAAATTTAGGGTTAGGGTTAGCCTAACCTAACCCTAATTTAGTATGTTGTTAACCAAAAAAAATCAGACGAAATGGAATCATCTGTTTGTTCACAGCACGTCAGAATGTTGCCGTGTATTGATTTTTTACTCTCGCACCATGAAAAATCTGTGGACTGTGTGGGGTTGAAGAAGAACCCAGAAATTATGTAATTTGCAGACAACTTCAGATGCAGGATCAAGTGTATTTACATCTTGTACAGGTGAGAAATTAACTGTTTTGTCCTGCGTTTTTGCTCAAATGCCAGCTCATTGGGTTACTGGATTTTGCTCAAATACTCGGGTGGATGGATTCACTTTTCACACATTTCCAAATGACCCAATTCGTGGTGAAAAATGGATTGCACAGGTGCAAAGAGCAAGAGCTTTGTGGGTTCCAAATGAGGTTTGTATCGAGCTAGTAAAAAAAATAATAATAATAGGGTGGGGGGACTAATTTGTCTCACAGTTTATAGCATATGTTAGTTGTGAATTGAGATTAAATAGCCTTGGTCAAACCAGGAAAATATAACAAAGCAATTGTATTGCGTTTAAGACAAATTTAATCACACACAATACAATACAACACAAAACAAAAACAAAATAGAAGTACAAAGATAGATTAGTAGCGTGCTAATTGGCCAAACGACATATTGTCACCACAGTCGAACGAATGTTCCAAATGGGCTCACTGTGTTGATGTGCGCAGGCCGCCGTTTCCCCCGAGGCGGAGATGGGTTGGGTGGGGAGGCAGGTGGGAGCATGCACTCACACCGGGGTTGGGGAGGACAAAAGGAGCTTCCCCCACCGGCCACCGGTGTCTGGGCACCCCTGACGTAAGTAATAAAGTACATAAGAAAGAAAAATAAAGAGAACAATACAGAATGAATAACTACAATAATAACACGTCAGGTTTAAAAAGCTTGACTCTCTATTAAAAGAAGGCGAACAGACAAGGCTTCAAGTTTTACTTGCTGCAAGGGGTGCGACAGGACTTCTCCCTGCTTCCAACCAACTCCAACTTGTGTCCCCTTGCAGCTTCTTTTTATTCAGTGAATCACATGATGATTGTGTGTGTGAGTGTCTGTGACTGTTTGATTGTTTACATCTGTTAGATTGATTACATCAAGTTAGATTGATGACATCTGTTTCCAAGACAGTGAGTTCAAAGGTACTTTGGTGGTGATGTGTAACCAACTACAGTATGTACACAATGAGAACATATGAATGATTTCTTTAACATTTCCCTCCTGTTTTTCATTTTGGAAATACGAGTGGGGACATCAGAATGCTGTTGCATTTTCAGAAAGTTCATCATTTACACTTGAGCATATAAAACGCATCAAAAGTTTCCTTTTGGCTGGAGCTGCATATAATCAGGGTCTACTTGTTGTAGAAGGGCATAGTTCACAAAAACATTTGACCGTGCTCGAACCATCATAGATTTCAAACGTGCGATTATACACATTATGAAAAGGCAGAACAAACCCAGAACAGTAACTACAGATATTAGGAACTTCATCATAACATACCAAGGCCCAGAGGTGAACCAGGACGAATAGTACTACTACTACTACTACTACTACTACTACTAATAATAATAATAATAATAATAAATAAACAGTGGGTGAACGTCGTTGCTCATTTCTGAACTCATCAAGTGCGGGTACACAGCAGCCTAAGCAAGTTGAGTGTAGATATTCTTGGTACTGGAGTCGTGAGACATGTAAGGAAAAAGGCAACGGTTGATGTCGAGATAAGCACACAGCCTCCACTGACAGTGGAAGCCGTGATTAGAGATGTAACCCTCGCTGGTGATTGGGACAGTCATGTAGACTTTTGCGCCCCATGGCATATAAGGGCAAACACAGAAGAGATTCTTCAGCTCTGCTGGTGACAGTGCAGAGTCCTTGTCCATTTAAAGTCAGGCCATTGTCCTGCACTCCATCGCTCATATTTTTCCAAACAACTGTCTTTACATCTTCATCACCATCCAAGTCAGGTTGCACACCATCTCCAGATCTTGGCTGAGTTGCTTGAATAGCTGCAGTCATCTCAGCAACACCTCATGTTCACGTCTGGCCAAGGTGTCCTCCTCGTCCTTCTTAGGCATGAGCAGCAGGTGGTTGAAGTTAGCTTTGTGCTTCAGCTTCTAGTACTGGTACAGGAAGTCCACTGTCTTGGGTGTCATCTTGAGGTGACGGCCCACTTTCTCGGTGTCCACAAACTGGTAGAAGACCTCCTCCATCTCTTGCAATTTCATCGTCCGGACATTGACACGCTTTTCCTGCGGGTCACATTTACAAACAAGACACAAGGACGACGAGGCGAAAGGGATGAAGCCGAGGGCAGCCGTGTCCTCTTTATTGTCCCTTCCAACCTTTCCTATCAATTTGCCCTTCTTGCTCCTGATGCTTTCCTCATTTTCAACTTCAGTGGTGGAGTCCCGCTCCACAGAGTCACTACCTTTAAGGCCCGAGTGCTTAGGCCAGTAGAACTTGAACTTGACTTTGTTGTTCTGAGCGATAATGTTCATCTCCAGGCCGGAGTGGAGGCTGTTGCTGGGAGTGTGCGACACGTTGGTGACGTGCTCCATCTTCTCCAGGTTCCCATTGCTCATCTTTGGGATCCACAAGGCAGAGCTGACATTTACCCACTTGGTTCTACTGCGGGTAGGCTTCATAGCATCGCCCGTTTTCGGGCACAACTGGCACATTGGCAGGATACCTAGTGGACGCAGATATTGCACTTGTTGCAAAACACCATCTCGTTGTCATCCTCTCCGTTGGGGAACTGGCACGTCGCACACCACATTCTCGCTGTACTCGATACCAAGGCCCTACTGTGTCTCGGTAGTATGTGTCATGTTGTTATGACAACGGTGCTCAGCACTCTATGGCGAATTCATCCTGTGGCAGAATTGCCAACTTTGCAAACTCCTAGTTGATGACCTGCAGCCAGGTGACGTCTTCCTCGTTGAGATTGTAGTGACACATGCCCTCCGCCAAAGTCCTGATGTCTACATGAGGACCAGGGTGGCAGATGTGCGGATGAGCTTCTTGGGCCTGATGAACATGACATCCTTGCTTTTGTTAGTTAGCACCCGGGCCACGGGCTCCGGGATGGACTGTGGGCTAGCGGGCACGTAGATACCATTTTTCTCACTTCTGCTTCTATGGATCGGCCAGGACGTAGTAATCCTCTGCGTTGAGCTGGTACGAGTCATGCACCTTCATGGTGGTGATCAGGTCCGTCCTGAAGACCTCAGATGGTTTCTCTCTGCATCCTCTCCTGGCCTGGTATGAAGTCTGGGACCAGGATGTGGAATTGCTGGCATTGTCGGAATCGTCGCTGCTGCACACTTCTTTTCAGTCGTTCCAGCTTTACCACACATGTTGATCTGACATTGGTTGTCCACGGAGGGACACCATATTCACATAAGCGTACCAGGGGTTGGTGTCCATTGGAGAGGTGGGATTCTCCTTGCTCCATGATGATTCATGTCCATAGATCCAGTGATAAACACGTACAGTCCCAGACTGGCCAGTGCGGAGGAGCCATGGTCCAAACAGCACGAAGGCCAGCAGTCCCAATAGTGGCTCTCCTTTACCTAACATGCTCAAGCGCGGATCAGCTGAATTCTTCACCGGTTTGAGACCAGGGCAGCCTATTTCTACCCCACCGCTACCCGTCGTTGAATGAAAAGGGAGCCACAGGCTTGCAGTGGGACAAGTGTATCCATGTGGGACATTCTGCTATCTTTATCACCGTGGGAGTGGACCATCCCAGCGAGGTGAGGACCAACGCTTCTTCTTGATGACTTTTCTCAGGACCCAATCACCAATGGACACCAACAGCACCTGTGAAGAAGGCACAGTAGGCGGCAGATCCTTTGCTTCTTTTACAGTTTTATTTAGCAGCATCTCTTTCACCCAATCACTTAAAGTATTTTCTTCTGACTGCTGCACTGGTCACTCTACCATGGGCAGTCTAATCTAATCTAATCTAATCTAATCTAATCTAATCTAATCTAATCTAATCTAATCTAATCTAATCTGATATAATATAATATAATATAATCTAATAGATACTATTTCAAATGGGAACAATCCTTTATCTGTTGGGGTTATTTTCATATATAGTTTTACTAAATGTAGTTTTCCTTAATCAAGACTTCACTGTCCCATTGCTTCGTTCCACTAATTCTGCACAATGATTTTTTTTTAAATATTTCTAGAGTTGCAGATACTTGACTCATTTTTTTTTCATTAACAAAATTTGTCACATTGTTGCCATACAATTTTTCTGGGATGCCATGAGAAGGAATAATATACTTACACAAGAACTTTGCCACAGTAATAGCATCAGCACTCTACATGGCAAAATCTCCACCCGTTTAGATAAGGACCAGATCAAAACTAAACATTTGTAATGCTGTTTAACTCAATAAAATTAATGTGTAAAAACTGGAAAGGCTGACTACCTTGGGGAAACTGCCCTCTCTTAGGTCTGCAGTTCCCTTGAGTATTGTGTTTGTAGCAATTAAGACATGATCTACAAAATCTTTTTGAGTAAGAATTTAATCCAAAGGTGCGAAAATGTCTGTATAATATCTACCATTACCATCCCGCCTGTTGAGACATGGCAAGGCCTGTGACTCAAAATTGTCAGTGTTTTAAACAGATTTTTTTTATTTTTATTTTTTTGGTAATACAGGTTTTCCCCTGATTATGTATATCAGTGGTCTCAAAAGTCCATTCACATCAGGGCCGCTGAAGGCACATTCTGGCTGAGGCTGGGACGCAGCCTCAGCGCACATGCACACAATTTGTCATAACATATCATTATTCAAGCCGCTTATCCTCACAAGAGTTGCAGGAAAGCTGGAACCTATCCCAGCTAACTTTGGGGGAAAGGCGGACTACACCCTGAATTTGTCGTGTTTTTGGACCTTTGCCTCTTGTTTTTGTGGCCTTGCCTTTGTTGGGATTGTGCACCTGTGTATGACCTCTGCCTGCAATAAAACCACCCTCGAAATCACATCACTGGCTCAGAGTCCAGCATTTGGGTCCGACCCTTTATCCAATATTCGTGACAGAAACTCACCCAGGCTCAAACGGAGCGGCGATATGTAAACAGGCTGCGGGGGCATGATTTATTGTCTCGTCAGCCTTGTAATAAATTTTATTATCTATCGCAAATACATCAGTCTAAGTTTTATAGAGGACCGCCCTCAAAGGCGTCTCCATGCATGCGCATTCAATCTCGGCCGGCATCAAAGACGTGTCCATGTAAGCGCAGTCTCAATCTCTCACAAGAATGTCACACTTATTATAATTATTCACATATTCAGAAACAAATTATGTGTGATGCTTTTGGTACTTTCAATGTAGACCATCTCTTATACACTGCTCCTGCCCGAATTATTCAGATCACTCTACTCCAGTGCGATATTACACTACATTATTTAAACATAATAGAGGAATGAAGTAAGTTACTTTGCTGCAGCTGCAGCATTCAATCCATTCACTTGACAAGATATTACAATATTAAATCATTTTGCATGTTCATCAATTCACTAGTGTTGACGGTTTTGTTGATTTAAATTTTCCAAAATGTATACATGACTTTTTCTGCATTTAAATCACTTTACTCTATGATCTTACAATATTGAAAAACAAAAACAAAAACGATGAAGTGCGTAGTCCATCCCTTTTGCCTGAAATCTTTATTTTAACATGAATTAGTTACATAATACATTATATTGTAATACAATGACTAAATGTGCTTCGAGAGTGATTGTTCACTAACATCCAATCATGAGTTTGTTTAGCTCAACTAATATAGTGGTATATTATCAGTGAAATATTGTCACAGTAATAAAGTAAACAACTTAACCTCTTTTAGTTCTCACAATAAGTAAAATATTTTCATGATATTGTGTACACACAACCTCTTCTCATAGTATGATTGATGTATATCAAGCTGCTGCGTAACTCCAAGTGTCAAAACAACAACAGATGTGTCAAAACATTATCAGCATGTTATGGTGGTATTCTTTATATTATCTTTTTCTGAGGGCTCGCCAGAGCGTGTCATATTTTTCCATCTAAGCCTATCTCGTGCATCCTGCTCTCTAACACCCATTGTCCTCATGTCCTCCCTCACAACATCACATTTTTTCGTGCTCGACTATGCAGATTTGCAACCGCAAAGGCGCGCGAGCGCGGTCGCGCTCGTTAAATGTGAGTGACTGCTTTCATATCGCTCCTGTTTCAACTCCGCCATATTGAAGCATTTTTCTAGCACGAACTCCCTGTTTAAGATCACACCACAGCATCTCAATTGGATTCAAATCCGGACTTTGCCCTGGCCACGCCTAAACCTTAATTTTGTCTTCTTTTGAGCCATTCAGAAGTGGACTTGGTGTGTTTCTGATTGTTATCCTGCTGCATGATCAAAGAATGTTTGAGTTTGACGGCATAAACTGATGGCTGGATGTTCTCCTTCGGGATTTTCTGGTACACAGCAGAATTCATTGTTCTACCAATCAAGGGAAGTTGTCCTGGTCCTGAGGCATCAATGCAGCCCTAGACCATCACACTGTCACCACCATGCTTCACGGTTAGCATAATGTTCTTTTTATCAAAGGCTATGCCATTTTTACGCCAGATCTAATGGGCTAAACATTGTCCCAAAAGACTTAACTTTTTACTCATCAATCGACGTAACGTTTCTCAAAAAGTCTTGGCGATCATCAAGATATTGTTTCTCGAAAGTGAGACGAACCTTTGTGTTCTTTGATGACAGCAAGGGTTTGCGCCTGGGAACTCTGCCATGGATGCTATTTTTAGCCAGTGTCTTTCTTATGGTAGAGTCATGAACCCTGACCTTAACTGAGGTCAGTGAGGCCTGCAGGTCTTTAGATATTGCATGAGGCTCTTTTGTGACCTCCTGGATAAGTCGTTGGCACACTCTGAGTAATTTTAGTTGGTCGTCCACTCCTGGGAATGTTTGCAGCTGTTCCCAGCTTTCTACATTTGTGGATAATGACTCTGACAGTGGTTCGCTGGAGCCCAAAGCCTTGGAAATGGGTTTGTAACCTTTTTCAGACTCGCTTTTACCAAATTTGTAGTTAGTCACAGTTACCTTTTGATGTAACAAGGGGAGCAATTACCTTTTCAGAGAGTGCCAGAAAGGTTTGGGGGCCTGAATAAATTGAAATGTCATTTGAAAATTACATTTTGTATTTCCTTGGGTTGTCTAAGTGACATCAAAATTGGTTTGATGATTTGAAATCTGTGTGATAGCTATGCAAAAAAAAAAAAAACCCCAAAAAACACAGAACTCATTCAGGGGGCAAATGCTTTTTCACGGCACTGTAGACCTTACCGGGAAGGCTGAGGAGTATGATGCCCCTCTGGTCCCCCTTCTTAAAAAGGGGGTCCACCTCTCCAGTCAGCTGTGTCAATCAGGACAGCCCCACAACATCCAGAGCCTTTAGGAACTCCAGACGACACTCATCCACTACCGGGCCTTGTCACCGAGGACCTTTTTAACCACCTTGGTGACCTCAAGATAAGAGAGCCCACCTCAGAGAACCCAGACTATGTTTCCTGATGAGAAGGCGGGTCGGTGGAATTGAGGAGGTCTTCAAAGTATTCTCCCCACTAACTCACAACTCCCCGAGTCGAGGTCAGCAGCGCCCCATCCTCAATACACACAATGTTGATGGTGCACTGCTTCCTCCTCCTGAGACGCCAGATGGTGAATTTCTTCGAAGCCATCAGGAAGTCTTTCTCCGTGGCCTCACCAAACTCCTTCCACATCCAGGTTTTTGCTTCAGTGACTACTGAAGCTGCATTCCGCTTGGTGATCTGGTACCCATGACCTGCCTTGGGAGTCCCAAAAGCCATGAAGGTCTCCCCATCCCTTATCAGAGGCACCGACCACTTTATAGCCACGGCCCTGGTCGGCCGCCTCATTAATGATGGCGTGGAGCATTGTCTACTCGGACTAAATGTTCCCCACAACATGAGCAAAGTTCTTTCGGAGGTGAGAGTTGAAACACTTTCTCACAGTGATTCGTCACAATACATTTGGGACTGCCATGTCGGACAAGCGTCTTTCCCCACCATCAAGTCAACTCACCATCTGGTCAGGTTGTGATCAGTTGAAGGCTCCACCCCTCTCTTCACTTGAGTGTCTAAGATATGATGACGCAAATCCGATGACACAACCACAAAGTTGATCATCAAATTGTAATCTTGGGTGACTTGGTTCCAAGTGGACGTGTAGGCACCCATATGTTTGAACATGGTGTTCATTATTGACAATCCGTTACGAGACCAGAACTCCATTGACAAAACGCCGCTCGGCTTCTGATAGGGAGGGCCATTCTTCTAAATCACGCTCTTCCAGGTCTTACTGTCATTGCACACGTGGATTCCCCAGCGGGAGCGCTCTTTAGGACCCCCTCCAAGGACTCCAAAAAGGATGGGCACTCTGAACCACTGTTTGGTGCAGAGGCAAAAACAACAATCAGGACACGTCTCCCCACCCAAAAGTGGAGGGAGACTACCCTCTCGTCCACCAGGGTGGACGGACAGGGACCAAGCCAGCTGGGCAAAAAGTATCCCCCACCTACTTGGCGCCTCCCACCGCGGGCAATTCCATAGCATCGTTTTTCCTGACATGTTGCGTGAGGGGCCAATGCTTTCCGGGCTGGCTCGACCTCCGTCCACAATGAAGGTTCTGTTGAGGTTGTCGGGAATGTAGACCTTCAGCGGGACGTCATCACTATGAGCAGATTCTTTGTTGCTAGATAAGTTTAGGCAAGAGAAACGGTCCCCGGAGGATTCAAGAGTTTTCGGCACCCGAGCTGCCCTTCGACCGAGGAGTTGCCCGACGGCACCTCCTTCTGATTCTGGCGGACCTCTGCTTCGGGGGGCTTTTGTTTCCTTGCCTAGGTTGGACCTTTTGTGAGCTGGGTTTAGAAGATGAAGGGGGTCCGCCTTGGCGTCCTTCAGAATGCTGGTAGCTCTCCACCGCTCATTGGGTGGTCCGCAATGAGAAGACTGCCGGTTTTGTTGGAATGTTCCACCAGATGTAGGGCTGAGATTCCTCAAGTCAAAATCTGTGGGATGAAAGATACATTTGTCATCTTTTTTTCAAACATGAATTAGTTTGCAAAGTGTATTTTAGAAATATACAATTTTCATCCACAATACTCAAATGAAATATCAACATCTCATGTGAAAGGAATGATAAAGGGGATTAAATAACAGTGGTGCAGAGTAGTTAACAGAAAAACTTCCCCAGCACGACTCATCTCCAGGGAGGCTATAATAAGCTAGGATGGCTGTATACCTGGACCCACAATAAGCGAGGTTTGTTGTATATCCGGGGCCACTTTCAGGCAACAACAATCGCATCCTCCACAGACGCTGTCCTTCTCCAGAACATATTTGTGGTCGAATCTTAAAGGTTACCTGTGTGTAATTTTATTCGGTGCACAGGTCCTTCTATCAATCAGATGTCGCCTTTAATAATGGAGCTTGTATCCAAGTAGACATTTTGTTTTTCTCCAGCTGTACATGACAAGAGCTTACCTGAAGGGGACGGCAGGTCACCATTGGCACGATCCCAATGACGTGCCTTCATTCTTTTGACTTTTGCATCCAGCTTCCCGCTCTTGGGAGGGTCTCCGACGGCTTTTAAAGCCTTTTTTATCCTAGAAGAACGTCGGACAATCCGGCCGTCCGTTGGGCCTCCGTCTCCCTCTTTTGGTCGGTCGGCGGCCGCCTGACGTGGATACAGTTGATTTTTTGGGAGGGAGGTGTCACTATCGAGCATCGGCTCGTTCCTTTTGTTTTTTTTGCAGTCCATCTGCTCTTTTACTGTCTTTCTGCTGGGCAGATCCTGCCTGTTGTCCTTGGAGCCTCCATCCATTGAGCTACCTTCGTAACTGCTGGACTTTTTGCTAGTTTCTTGCTTCCTATTGGATTTGGTGGGGATGGAAACGTGAATAGGTACATTGTTTTCCAAAATCCGGAATTCGTCCTCCAACTCGGGAAGGGCTGGGCGAGCTTTCATCAGTGTCAGCTTCGTCCTAAAATTCAAGAAAAAAAAAAACACGGCAGAGTGAGTGAGTTTGAGGAACCCCGTTCAGGTTTTTTTTCCCAAACATTTACCAGTTGTCTTGACAAATGCGTCAAATACAGGTGATTTTTTTCAAAATACCAAAAGTGAAGAATTGACCCCTCCGTAGAAATTGCGCAATCCGCGTCACTGACCAATCAGAGGCCAGAGATCTGCATAATCTCGGACTCAGATCTCAGACTACGCTGGATGGTCCAGTATAGCTTCTGTTGGCGTTTTATCGCGTATTTGGGTTCTTTAACAATAGATATGGTTAAGAGGTGTAGTCAGGGACTTTATAATAGTGACGACAGGTATCCTGAAAGGCTCGTTGGTGGAATTCAATTCGTACCCTTTCCAAAACCGAAGACCCAGTACGAAAAATGTCTTTGATGGATCAAACTTTGTGGAAGACCGCATGATCAAGTGAATCCATCAACCGGAACAGATATGCTTCCACGAAGGTAAGTCCTATATTTGATTTTCAATACATGTCTCATATAAATGAATTAGCGGTTCTTCGCTTGCATAATATAGCTACGTGTGAATGATTGTCACACTTGATCTGTGTTGAGCGATATTTTGCGATGATCTGACTGCACAAACGTGTCTCTGTTCGGCGGTGAGCTAAGCTAAACCGGACTAGCAGTCCTAAAAGCCTTCGACCTGCACCGAGACAGCAAGTCTGAAGGAAGGATGTTTGAGGACACTAAAGTAGTGATTGTCGTACTCTGTCGGGACTTACGTTGGTTTGGCACTAATTCAAGAATAATTATTGAGGGGAGCGCGTGACGTTACACAAAGAAAACGAGAGAAACAACTCGTAAATCAAGCCTCGCCTTCTTCTTTTCCTTCATACGGCGGTTCACAAACGGCTATACAGATACATATACAGATTCTGCACACAAGTGTGATATGTAACACGAAAATAGGAAACTGTCAATGACGAATTCGTCTTTGGGTTATAATATATTATATTATGTGGCTTCTCGGTCTTCCTCTGACTCCGGAAAGATCTCGCGCTCATATCAATGGTTTCTCCGTCGATATGCATGTAAATACCATTGAAATATCCCTCACTGAAATACTTGAAGCCCTGCTGTCTGCTTTTCAACGATATTTCACTGTTAGCTAAGAATGCGAGTGAGAAATCAGCCGGTAAATCGGACAGTTTCGCTCTATTCTTTTCTTGCTGCGCCGATATTTTTGCTAATTGTTTGTCTGACATCAGCGCACATAGCGTGACGTCACTTCAGGAGGCGTGGTTAAGTGCTCTGTACGGAGGGGTCAATTCAGAGGGAGCGACGCAGGAGTGCCGTCGACTGACTACTTCGCCAAATAACATCACAATGAAAAGTGTCAGTCACTGTCAGAAAGTAGTAAAGCTTAAAAAAATGTGTATTTGTAATTTTTGACTCAAGGCAGTTTCTAAACCTTCTGCAAGCATTTTGTTACTCTATCTATCTATCTCTATCTATCTATCTATCTATCTATCTATCTATCTATCTATCTATCTATCTATCTATCTATCTATCTATCTATCTATCTATCTATCTATCTATCTATCTATCTATCTATCTATCTATCTATCTATCTGTCTATGAAGCTTCTAAAAACTGACACACACACACGGACTGGCCACCAAATACGTGACACACGAAGCTAAAAAAGAGGACAAGACATAATTAACAAACGAGGTGCAGGTGAGTGGTATGACCAAATCCCCGACAAACACGATTGGTTTAAATGGTTGACGAAGCAAGATCACAGTTTTCATGAGGCAGGTATGATCGTAATAACACGTAACATTTCTGGAGAGAAAATGAAGAAGGGTACTATTACCTCATTCTAACCGAGCTGCTGTAAGGTACATGCACAGAATGATCATAGTTCTAAACAACAGATTTTTAATGGGGTAATGCAAAATAATAACAATTGTTTCCACTTATGATACGTCGGCGTGACCTCCATCCAAAAGCCTTCAGGCAAACTCCACACATCAGTGAGCTAAAAATAAAAAAAATACAGAAAACGGCAACATATGTCTGTCCATTGGATGGAGAGTAATGGAGCAGTTTTGTGTCATTTTCACTTTGAATCATTACAGCGCTTTATAATTTTGTAATTTTTGCAGGTGTCCTCTCCTCAGCGCACTTTGTGTCCGGTAGAGTGAGACAACGCGTCGTTAATTCAATTCTCTTCACTTTGCTGCTTCTGCAGAGGAGCGCTACTCATCATTGTGTGCAATTACACAAGCGTTCGTGTGCCACTTTAGTTAAGTCTTGTTTTGTTCATGTTCCATGTTGGGCCTTCTAGTTATTGGACTTCATTTCAAAATTTCGGGACTGTTCCTTTTTGCCACGTGATTTTTGTGCTTCTGCCTTTTTGGACTGCTTCCCTGTCTACGACCTCTGAAAGAATCAAACTACCCTCGAAAATGATGTCCCTGCATTTGGGTCCTATCTCTTGCCACATACTCGTGACAATCGTTGGCATCGTTGTGTGTGAGGATTAATTCAAGTTTACAGTTCATAGTCAAGGAAAAATTCAAATTGTTATGAGAAATTTATTGTCCATGGCTTTATTCCATCCACATTTAAAAATTCACAGTTATTCAGATAAAAAAAAATTAACTAAAAAGCTCAAATCAAGTTCTGTTTATGTGTTTTATTCATTCAGTTTAACTGTAATTGTACATGCAGTAAAATGACGAATAACTGCACACAAATCCTAGCTGACATTTTGAGGCTCAGCTGTTAAGGGGTTAATTCCATGCCAAAATACCCCCTAAATAAAACTACAAATGTACTGGTACTCCCGAATGTTACTTTATTCCTGCTAAAGCAAATAACATGAATTGAAGGTTCCCTTTTGTGGTGTGAAAGACACTAAAATGCTCTGAAATGCTCCCATATGTCCCAGAAATACTTCTTGAAAGTAAAAAAAAACTTTCTTTCAGCTTCTCCTGTGAGGAGTTGCCACAACATGTCATTTCAGAGGACGTGTCATTTCAGAGGCCCCTTTTAGAAACAAACTCACAAAGCCAGGTTTACCTAACCAATGCTCTCACCACTGAGCTACGGAGCCACGATAAATACCGTGTCACAAGTAGGATTCGAACCTACGCCTTAATTCAGAGCCCAAAACACCCATTAACCGAAAGAAGTTGGTCCTTTTATTTGGCACCTTAGACCACTCAGCCATCTTGAAAGACAACAAGTAAATATCTGCAAAACATGTGAAAATACTGAATCACTCACGAAATTGGAGTCATGTACTCAACGAATAAGATACATTTGGTGCCGTAAACCTGGAAGCTGTTGGCCCAGTGCAGCCAGGAAGACAACCGAGCCGAGTGGGAGGGGATGAATTCATGCGAGAACTACGCAACCTGCGATGAGATCATTTCTATCATCTGTACATCATATGCAACTATACGAAAGGAGTATTGCTAATATTTCCAGTTTTCCATTGAGTGATAGTGCATCAGAGTAGGAAATGATAGAATCTTCTCTTTCTTAACATTGATATTGACATGAGATGAGGGGAGAGCGCGAACGCAGCCCCCTACTACTAGAAATTATGCAGTCGAGATTCCCACATTTGGGGAATTCGCAGGGGTCACCACAACCCAAGTGCAATGGTTGAGCCTCACCCTGGGAGAACCACCTTCTTGATCATGGTATCTCCCCTGCCAGGTAAGTATGAGACAAACTGGCACGAGCACGCAAGTCACACCCGGTCACGCTAAATCAAGCGACGGTGTCGTCACGATCACGAGAACAACCACACACACATCGGGCAAACCTTACCGCAATACATGAAAAATGATGCTTTCTATTTTAATTTTGAGTTTTAATTGAGGTAGTAAATTGAAACCAAGAAAGCAGTGGAACATCGGGAGACAACAAACATCTTCACCTTAAATCGAATCCAGATGTTTGACTGGAACTGACAAGACTTCCTTTTCCAACAGTTGGATGTCCTTTTCAATACAATACTGCCACCTAGTGAGGCCTATTGCGCATGACAGCCTTGGCGATGTTTGGCATGAAGTCAATGAAGCATTCTCCAGTTGTTCTCAAATGATCACCCGCAACGTGCAATGTCCCGACCCGGTTTCTCAAAACTTGAGAACAACCAATCCATCTATTTTTTGAGCCGCTTATCCTCATGAGGGTCGCGGGGAGTGCTGGAGCCTATCCCAGCTGTCATCGGGCAGGAGGCAGGGTACAGCCTGTGCAAATGTGCCAAAGTGTGTTCGTCAGCAAGCGACACATCTGCTTTTGTGCTTTTGTGTTTTTCTCATTCACAGTATTTTTTCAAATTTTTCCATTTACATTTATTTTTTTGTTGACAGTATTTTTTTCCCATTTCTTATATGTTTTAAGGCCCTGAAACATACCACTTTTCTCAGACATGCATGAACATTTTCTCAGATTTCCCTCATTTAAACACTCTCAAAGTTCAAATCTTTGTAGATAAAAAAAAATACACAACTGCATTCAACAATGAAACCAAAGATCAAAACCTGTTTGAGGCCAATACGTTGATTTGAGAAATAAAACTATAAACCTTAATGTATCTGTTTTCCTTCTCCCTTCTACCCGTGTTTTTCAATAAAAAGAGAAATATTTGTGTTTTTTGAAATTACAAATCAAATTTTAATGATCAATCTATGAAATTATTCATAGCGACTCAGGCGTATTTTATGGGAGCATCTGACTGCAGGTGTCTTACGATGAAAAACAGCGATGTGTCGTTGTTGGTACTTTTTTTTTTCTTCTGGATGAGAATATTCTGATAAACAGACATGCCACCTTCAATTATGTTTGAGAACTGAACCCACGACGAAACGCAGCAGGCCCGCTGGCAGCCCCCGGTGATCGTGCTGCCCGGTAGTTTTACAAGTCTGCAGGTGTTGTCAGCATGTTCAATGGCTACATCGATTACAATTCTAAGTAAAGATATTCTTTATATAATGTGAGCGTATATGCATCACATACTGTAAGCTGTCACTTTTGTATCTGCATTGTTGCATTTGACTGATCGGCTGATTGCTGTGAGCAGGATGGCTGCGTTCATCAGGCTTCAATCCAGAATGTTCCATCATCGTGGTGGCATTAGGCTTTCAAACGTATTCAATAATTGCCACTTTTTAAAGTCTTTCTCATCGTGATAATTATTGTGCAATTCAGACTTGTGTTTTCATTCCCTTAATTTACTTCCAGTTGGGAAAAAAATCCTCTTTTTAATGATCTGTCAATTTAAAATCAATGTGTAAGTCTTCAGAAAGGCGCCAGTACAGATCAATACTTTGATTTGACCAGGGAAAGACCAATGATCATAAAAGTTGACCAAATACCAAACGTGTCTTGGAGTCTGATGAAGGCATAAAACAGCTCAGCCAAATTCTTTTCAGACTGGTTTGAAAGTACATACGACAACTTAATGTGTACAGCAGAGTGGCGTAGCGGAAGTGTGCTGGGCCCATAACCCAGAGGTCGATGGATCGAAACCATCCTCTGGTAACAGGTTCTATTTTGCAATTGTCCTTCAGTGAGAAACAAGAACTTCGCTCCTCATTGACTGAGGGCCACTTCCTCAATTATTGTCTGACTGGAGACACACAACATACAGGTGTGTATTTTACTGCCAAAGTTTCCAGTCTGGACAGGGTCACTGGTCTGCATGTCATCGTGTCTAACATGCAAATCTCTCAACATATTCCACCAAGGCAATTTTTGTGTGGAGAGGAAACACCACCTACAACCAATTGTTAATGTTCATCCCATTTAAAGATTAAAAATACAATTAAATATTGAACACATTATACATCTGCTCAACACTGCACCAAACATTATTTGGTTGTAAGAAATTAAATTGATTCCAACCTGAAGAGCGTCGCTTATTGTTGGTATTCATAATGAAAAACGATCATTCTCACTTTCCAAATGTCGATCTCCTCACAATCCTATTTTGAACCATCGGGATGCAACTAATATACACTCGTGTTCAAAATAATACCAAACCAATGTCATTAACCAGATTAATGCACATTTTCAGTTTATATTTTATTGGTACTATTCAAACAACGGTGGTGCAGCTGTCGAGCATTGGCCCAACAGTTCTAAGGAACGGGATTCAAATCCTTGGCCCTTTGTGAGGATAAGCGGCTGAGAAAAAGGATGGATGGTACAAGTAGGAAATCTCAATGGCGCTCCCTTTCAGCAATGAAGTGAAGTTAGCTTGGATTTAGCAATGTGCAAATGATGCTCAGGCTTTGGATCTTGTGTTGCTCTTCCTGAAGCCCAGTGATTTGAAACGCTGTGTCAGAGCTTGTATCAAGCCGGCATCCTGGAAAAGGGGGTAATGATGCTGCAGTATAGATAGTAAGAGAACAATTTATTATAAATGTTATGTCGGGCATTTTGGTGATAGTATATCTTGCACCAAATTGCTTTTTTTTTTAAGCAAATGGGGATGGGTGGGGGGTAGCATGAAATAAAGTGTCCAAGAGCAGACAAATTTGATGTGTCAGGACATGGACAGCTCTGGACCTAACATGAAAACAAGTACATGGACAGTTTTGTGGTGCTAAAAATACAGTGGAGGCCAAGAGTCACTGCAGCCTTGATTTCGGTAACACAGGAGGTCATAATCATTGAACCGCTTGCAAGTGCATCTGATTTAACACTCTACTTTAAAAAACTACTGAGCAAAACAACTAATAGCAGGGATAAATAGGCCTATACCAAAAGCATTTTCATTATTTGAAAAATGAACATTAAGTAAGGTAATAGCTTACCTGAACTATTCCCAGGAAGCAGAACTGAATGAGATTTCTGTCAAAATATGTCCCATCGAACAAACCACGATCTTTAAGGTCAGCAAAGAGAGAGATGTAGAATTCAATTGATTCCCTTCTGAGGAAGCCCCGCCAATTCTCTATGCGCTGATTAGCTGTGCTTGCCCCTTCGATGGAACTGTCAATTCTGGTGCCATCGAGAATGTTGCGACAGAGATATTGCTGAAAGTCTCTGACTTTCACATTCTCTGTGCCCCGGTCGCCTCTCGCAATCTTTGGACGACCACCTAATCTGTGGAGTGCCTCCATGTAGTAACCTCCAATGATTTTTGCGTCACTCTTGGTTGTGAATGCATTCATCCAGATGATTTTCCGGGAAAACCCATCAATGCAGCTGTTAATGCATGTCCCAAATGGTTTAATTTTATCGTATGAGTCAAAATCCCAAATGTAATCCCAAATGGACCTTCTGCGAAATAGCTTCAGCGATGGAGGTATCTCCTACTTTTGCATTCAACATTTCTTGGATCAAGTTCTTTTGAACTTAAGTGAACCTGTTCTTTCTCAACATGTCGTCCATCCTCCTTGCATTTTGTGTACATCCACCTGTTCCCACAGAGCTGGCCAGATGTTTGTAAACGTTCTTGGATAAAATGAACCACATGATCCAAAGTGGTGTATTCTTTGCACCGAACCAGACCAAAACATTTAAAATTCTTTTTAAGTGTCTCTCAGACACAACTTAATGGTGACGACTTGCAAGTAAAGTCTTGATAATAAAGTCCCAGATGAATGCAAACTGAAATGAATAAGGATATTTTAGACATGCACACATCCAATGAACTAGTTACTCATTACAATGAGAAAGTTACCAATTAGAGTGAGAAACTTACTCATAACAATAAGAAAGTTACTCATTACAATGAGAAACTTTTTTTTTTAATGTTCCTTTAGAGGGGCTCCATAATAATCTAGGTTTGAAATGGAAATTATTTCTGTACATATTATACTTCTTTGTATAAATTAGCACAATGGTGGAAATTATGAACAGCGTTGCATTTGAAAGATGTGTTTCGGAAAGTCATTGCCATGTTGGAGTTGCTGCAACCAACTCCTCCGTCTCTCCTTTTTTCAACTGTTGCAGCGATTTAAAGAGAGATTGGCAGCGGTGGTGACCAATCATACAGGCTTTCGTTTGGAGCTCTTATTGGCTGTTCTTATCAGATCAACACTTGCTGGATGCCCGGCTGGGTCGACGTGGATTGTCTGGCCCACCTCCATTATACCTTCTGAGCATGTTAGCATTTTAGTATGTAACTCTGTGAATTTTCATGTTTTCACTAACTCTATGTGTGTGTTTATGGATGTGTGTGAGTGGTGAGTGTGTGTCTTTATGTGTGTAAGTGAAAAGAGGAAGATGTGTGTGTGCATTGATATACTCCGACTTCATGCCAATAGGGATGCGGTCAAATGAAGTTGAAGTGAAAATAGCATTTTAACAGCACAAGTACCACAAGATCACAAGAGTGTATATGTGTGACCACTTACATACCTAGCTAGGTCACTTTCATACCTAGCTAGCTCAGTTAGTAGAGCATGAGAGTCTTAATCTCAGGGTTGTGGGTTCGACCACAACGTTGGGTGATTGGCGTTTGGTGTGAATGATGGGTATCATTCGACTCACCGGGTGTCCAAGGTTAGTCACTGGGAATGCATCTGCTTGAGCTTCTCAGTCATCCACTTCCTGGTACTATCGAAAAGTTGAGGCGACGGGGCTCTATTGGGTCTCGAAACCCCCGGTGATGTGCCTATAAGCATGATTAAATAGATATTGTAATGAAAAATACATATGACATGATTCACTTCAATGTCTGTACGAAAAAATAAATATGAGCGTCGAGTGTGTCATCCATGTGCAAAGTTGTGGAAGTCTCACTTGACATCCAAGTGGTAGCCATATTGCCTGCAACGTCATCAGCAGATGTGACACTGGGACATTTGCCATTGAAAACACGTCGTGGCACCTGCTATGGGAAAGGAACAACGGAGATTTTGGGATTTTTCTGACGCCCCTTCTGAGACGGAAGCTCTTTTCAAAGAAGAGAACATCTCACAATCGAGTGAAGTGACCGGGGAAATATTACCCTATTGTTTCGAGTCATATTTAGATGATATGGGGATCACTTCTAACTGACAACGGACTCCCCCCAGTATGTATGACAGTATGTAGTGTACTCAGCCAAGAGCAATGACAACGCTGTAAAGCTGCCCGGGCCGGTGCCGCGATGACCCACCAGGGCCGAAGCCCTGATCGGCGGACGCGTCGCTGACGTGCACATCGACACATCTAGCACCCCTGACTTACGTATGCGGAACTTTTGTTACATTCCGAGAGTCTTACGTCCCCCACCCCAACTCTTATTTTTTTGAGTAGCTCTATACACACCGACCTGTCATTTAGAACCCACGAATCTCTCGTCCTTTGCACCTCTGCAATCCATTTTTCACGACAAACCAGGTCTTTTGGAAAAGTATCCTCCCAAGTGTTCGAGCAATATCCAGCAATACGATGAGCTGCCGGCTTTGGCAAACACGAAGGAAAAAAGACCCACCTTCCCGCAGGTAAAACTTGTATAAACACACGAGGCCACCTGAGGTGGCTTCTGCTGATAACGTCATTTCCTGCTCCTCCTCCAAAACAAATCCCTCGAGAGAACAAGAATCGCGAGACCATATGAGACACGATGTTTATTAAACTCATTTTTTTTTAAATAGATGGGGCAAATTTGCCGTACAAAAAAGTGATTCTTCTCAGTTTTTTCCCCAAGTGTGTTAGGAACTTTCATCATATAAATCAAAGACTAAATTACAGAGTCCTGTTAACATTACAATACCAGGAGTTGACCACAGTCCACTGAGGTGAAAACCAGGATGCTAACCACTGGACCATAATGGACACATGCTCCAGCAACAGAAATTCTTCCCCTTTTTAGGCACTACATAAGACAGCCATCCCTATTCTGAGAGGAGGATACCAATGAAAACTAGAAATCCGAACTGCCAAACCATATGGGAAATCTGTTGGGTGCCCTATCACTTATTCATTCTGAAATAGATTTATATTTCCCAAGCCCACTATGTGTAAACGTTATGCATGATGAAAGCCGAAATGGTGGAATACAGGAATTATTCTCACACAGTACTCCTGCGGGAAAACCAGAAATCCTATCCCCTTGCCCATATGAGAAATTGCATTTGTTTGTTTTGTTTTGTTTTTTACAAAATCTCATCCCCATGCTTAGTTGGCAGTTTTCCACGGTCACGAAAAATGAGTGGATTGCACATGGAGGGGAGGGGGGGGGTTGGTGATTGCTCTCATGCTCAAAGTCGGAGCTGGTTCGCTGGGTGAAGATCCCCTCCATAATATTGGAACTCAGGTGATGAAAGCTTTGCAGGTGACAAAGTCTCAACGACAGAATTCCGATTAAATTCAAGCAACATTCCCATAACAGGAGTTCAACCAAGGCCACCAGGGTGAAAAGCGAGAATCCTGAAACTTGACCAGATGGGAATTTTTGAGATGTGACTTTCAGTTCATTTAGGAAATTTTCCTCACTTTATTTTAAGCACATTGGTGAGACATGAAGGCAGCCCTGCTAATGTCCACCGAACAAATAAACGAGATGGAGAAAAAATATTTGTAAGAGACTAACCTCTGATTATTCTAGGAGATTTTAAGAAAGCTAAACTCAACCATGAATCCCTAAATAGAAGCAGAGCATAGAATGTCCGACAAGAGAAAATAACACTGTCACGTCCCATCGGAAACGAGAGTAGGACCCAAATGCAGGAACTCGGAAGACGCAAGGTAGTTCAAGAAGAGACACGTTTATTATATGCAGAGGTAGGGGATCGAGCAGGCAGTCGGTGCTGCAGGAGTCGGTACACGGGAGAACAATCAACGCAGGCAGAAGTATCAAAGGAGTCAGGCTTACAAGGTTGTCGGAGAACGGACGAAGGTCGGTACACACAGGTTCAATCAGGGATACCGGAGGCACACGAATGCGACATGATGATCATACGAACTGGCGCCGGCCAGTTGTCATCGCGGTCATATAAATCCATAGCATAATCAGGCTGCATGAGGCGCAGGTGTGCACCTTCCAATCAGCGCAACCGCGGACACCCGCCCAGCCCAGGCTGGAGCGGCAGGATCATGACAGTACCCCCCCCCCTCAAAGGCACGGCTCCCAGACGTGCCTAAACGAAAGAAACAGACAATAATTATTAATACAGGCAGGGTTGGGCGGAAGGGGGTCGGGAGGAGGGCACGCTACCCCCTGAACCTCAGACTGGTGGCCATCCAGGCCACCAAACACGAGGCGTCCGGGTGGACAGGTCACGAGGATGACCCGGACGCCAAGCACCAGGGTCCCCACGGGGCGATTTGGGTGGACGACCTCTGTGAGGAACCAAACGGCGAAGCAGGAACCAGAACGAGGCAGGCCACAGCTCCGGACGAGAACCTCCCACGCCGTAGTTGCCAGACAACCAAGGATTGGTCGCCACCGAGGCTTGGTCAGTAGGCAGCCGTGGATTGGTCACCAATGAGGCCAAGTCATGAAGCAGCTGGGAGCCATCTGGAGCGAATAGGATGATTGAGAGAAGGACCAGAGCCATGACCGCCACCATTACCATCCCGAAGTCTCTCCAGCTCTGGGGTGGCTCAACAGAACTCCCCAGCTTTCGTCGGACAGGAACGTGAGAAGGCGGTGACGCCATCGCCCCCTCCTGGACAGGAACGTGAGAAGGCGGCGACGCCATCGCCCCCTCCTGGACAGGAACGTGAGAAGGCGGCGACGCCATCGCCCCCTCCTGGACAGCAACGTGAGAAGGCGGCGCCAGTACCGCCCCCTCCTGGACAGCAATGTGAGAAGGCAGCGCCAGTACCGCCCCCTCCTGGACAGCAACGTGAGAAGGCGGCGCCAGTACCGCCCCCTCCTGGACAGCAATGTGAGAAGGCGGCGCCAGTACCGCCCCCTCCTGGACAGCAACGTGAGAAGGTGGCGCCAGTACCGCCCCCTCCTGGACAGCAACGTGAGAAGGCGGCGCCAGTACCGCCCCCTCCTGGACAGCAACGTGAGAAGGCGGCGACCCCATCGCCACCTCCTGGACAGCAACGTGAGAAGGCGGCGACCCCATCGCCCCCTCCTGGACAGCAACTTGAGAAGGCGGCGACCCCATCGCCTCCTCCTGGACAGCAACGTGAGAAGGCGGCGACACCATCGCCCCCTCCTGGACAGGAACGTTAGAAGGCGGCGACACCATTGCCCCCTCCTGGACAGGAACGTGAGAAGGCGCCGACCCCATCGCCCCCTCGTGGACAGCAACGTGAGAAGGCGGCGACCCCATCGCCTCCTCCTGGACAGCAACGTGAGAAGGCGGCGAAGCCATCGCCCCCTCCTGGACAGCAACGTGAGAACGCGGCGACGCCATCGCCCCCTCCTGGACAGCAACGTGAGAAGGCGGCGACACCATCGCCCCCTCCTGGACAGGAACGTGAGAAGGCGGCGACACCATCGCCCCCTCCTGGACAGGAACGTGAGAAGGCGGCTACACCATCGCCCCCTCCTGGACAGGAACGTGAGAAGGCGGCGACACCATCGCCCCCTCCTGGACAGGAATGTTAGAAGGCGGCGACACCATCGCCCCCTCCTGGACAGGAACGTGAGAAGGCGGCGACACCATCGCCCCCTCCTGGACAGGAATGTGGGCGTGGCGCGGTGGCAAATCCGTTTCCAGGGCAACGTGAACGAGAGTCGGCAGAGAGTCAGTCAAAACTGACACGTGGGCGTGTCTCGGGAGCGGGTCAGTTCCAACTGCTGCGTGAACTCTGCTCGGAACAGCCAAAACTGCGACGTGCACTTGAGGTGGCGAGTCCGTTCCCACTGCGGCGTGCACTTGAGGTGGCGAGTCCGTTCCCACTCCGGCGTGCACTTGGCAAGGTGGCGGGTCGATTTCCACGGCAACGTGAACCTGAGCAGGCGGAGAGTGAGTCGAAACTGACACGTGGGCGTGTCTCGGAAGCGGGTCAGTTCCAACTGCCAAGTGAACCTGCATCAGCAGCGAGTCCGTCGCCGTTGCGACGTCAGAGTAGCTCGGCTGGTTCGCCAATCCTTGCCGGACCGGGGCCGTGAGACTCGCCAATTCGACGCTCTGCCGCTCTATCTCTGCCCGCATTTCACGGTAGAACGCCTCGTGATTTGGCGGCTCCTCCTCCCTCTGGGCTGGAAGCTTCGCCACCAGCGGCGGGTCAGCCGGTTTCGCCGTTGCCGGCGAGGAGTGGGAGGACTGTGTCTGAGTTGCCGCGCAGCGGGAGGCACAAGGGAGCGCCCGGCCGGGGCATCTCCTCTGGCCGCCACGCAGAGGTCCCGGGTAGATGGCCAAGCGGGTTCCCTTGTACCGATAGGTGTACTTGGATCTACAGGGCGAAGTCGCTCGGGTGCTGGAAACGCGGGGAGGCGGAGCAAACTGACTGGGATGAAAAGCCGGGCAAAGAGATTCAAACTCAAAGTCGTCAGAGTCGTACTCAGGCAGCCGGTCATACAAATCATGGTCCTCCTCATATTCCGAAAAGTCAGAGTCCAAAAGATTATGAGGAGCCGGACGGATCGTGTTCGGGACGTATTCATACCTCGCTGGCGGAGCGTAAGACACGGGAGCGGAGGACATCAGGGAGCCTCCCCGGATTGGACAGGCTTGGTCCTCCGGCAGACGGTCTACCTTGTGTCGGTCCCGGCGACGCTGGGTCTTTCCTGCTGGGTCCTGTATTGGCCAGTTCGTTCTGTCACGTCCCATCGGAAACGAGAGTAGGACCCAAATGCAGGAACTCGGAAGACGCAAGGTAGTTCAAGAAGAGACATGTTTATTATATGCAGAGGTAGGGGATCGAGCAGGCAGTCGGTGCAGCAGGAGTCGGTACACGGGAGAGCAATCAACGCAGGCAGAAGTATCAAAGGAGTCAGGCTTACAAGGTTGGTCGGAGAACGGACGAAGGGCGGTACACACAGGTTCAATCAGGGATACCGGAGCACACGAATGGGACATGAAGATCATACAAACTGGCGCCGGCCAGTTGTCATCTCGGTCATATAAATCCATAGCATAATCAGGCTGCATGAGGCGCAGGTGTGCACCTTCCAATCAGCGCAACCGCGGACACCCGCCCAGCCCAGGCTGGAGCGGCAGGATCATGACAAACACTTTGGATCACTGCAATACCACAACAAAAAACGCATATCGTACCATTCCCTGTGCTGCCCCAGGTTGCTTTGATCACTACTTAATCGATTGAATAACCGTAACCCAACAGAGAGGCAAGAATTTAAGTGTGCTAGTCCGTAAAATCAGTGAAAAAGTGGAGCAATGAGGTAAAATTAGAACTTCAAAGCTGTTTCAACTGCACAGACTGAAGTTCAGAGAGCAGCTTCGAACAGGAGTTGGCCAATCGCGGCTCCCTGGGGCTTTTTCACAAATGTATGAAAATGGAAAAAGATGGGGAGGAAAAAAAAAATTTCCAATGTGATTTCTGTAGAAGGACAAACATGACACAAACATGCTTAATGTTTTCTTCTTCTTTTTCTTTTGGCTTGTCCCGTGAGGGGTCGCCACAGTGTGTCATCTTTTTCCATTTAAGCCTATCTCGTGCATCCTCCTCTCCAACACCCACTGTCCTCATGTCCTCCCTCACCACATCAATAAACCTTCTCTTTGGTCTTCCTCTCGCTCTTTTGCCTGGCAGCTCCATCCTAAGCATCCTTCCACCAATATTCTCACTCTCTCGCCTCTGAACATGTCCAAACCATCGAAGTCTGCTCTCTCGACTCTTGTCTCCAAAACATCCTCGAGAGAACCTCAACATCTTCATTTCAACCACTTCCAGCTCTGCTTCTTGTTGTCTCGTCAGTGCCGCTGTCTCTAATCCGTACATCATGGCCGGCCTCACCACTGTTTTAACACTTTGCCCTTCATCCTAGCAGAGACTCTTCTGCCACATAAAACACCAAACACCTTCCACCAGTTGTTCCATCCTGCTTGGATCCATTTCTTCACTTCTTTGCCACACTCACCATTGCTCTGGATTGTTGACCCCAAGTATTTGAACTCGTCCACCTTCGCTATCTCTTCTGCCTGGATCCTCACTCTTCCCCTTCCACCCCTCTCATTCACGCACCAATATTCTATTTAACTTCAGTTAATCTTCATTCCTACGTCACTGATGGTGTAGTGGTACACACGCCTCCCTTTGGTGCAGGCAGTGTGGTTTCAATTCCGGCTCAGTGATGGTGTCGAGATCTGCCCTGCGACTGACTGGCGACCAGTTCAGGGTGTGGTCTGCCTTTCACCTGAAGCTAGCTGGGATAGGCTCCAGCTTTCCTGTGACCCTTGTGAAGATAAGCGGCTTGGATAATCGATGGATGGTTGAATCTTCGTACCTCTCATTTCCAGGGCATTCCTCCATCTTTCGATCTTCTGCGCACACTACTGGCACCAGTCAACACATTTCCATCTCTATCCTTAATCACCCTTACCTGCTGCACATCCTTCCCATCTCTATCCCTCTGTCTGGCCAACCTGTAGAGATCCTTTTCTCCTTCTTTCGTGTCCAACCTGGTGTACATGTCGTCATATGGCTCTTGTTTAGCCTTCGCCACCTCTACCTTTGCCCTATGACGCATCTCAATGCTTTCCTTTCGCCTCTCCTCAGTCCTCTACGTGTCCCACTTCCTCTTCGCTAATCTCCCTCCTTGAATAACTTCCTGTATTTTGGGGTTCCACCACCAAGTTTCCTTCTCCCCTTTCCTACCAGAAGACACCCCATGTACTCTCCTGCCTGCACTTACTTCAGACAGACTGCTTTCCAAGCATAATCTCGGGGTGTCTTGCCTAAAACTCTCCCCTCTACAGGAATTGGTTCAATACCAAAACTTTGCTTTGGCTTTTGCATACATTTGCACTTTTTATTGCTGAAAAAAAAACCACTTCCCAGAGCCTGTTTTGACCTGTTTTTCAGGATTAATGATTAAGCATATGTATTACTTTTGATTTTTTTTTTTCAGGGAGAGAGGGTGTTGTTGCAAGTAATTGTAAAAAATTCTGTTAAAATTCCCAGTTAAATTATTGTACACATTGTGTTGGAGTCCTTCAGAAAGCTAAATTCATCCATCCTTCCATTTTCTTTGCTACTTATCCTCACAAGGGTCACGGGGGGTGCTCAGCTGTCAACGGGCAGGAGACGGGGTACACCCTGATCTGGTTTCCAGCCAATCGCAGGTCACCTCGAGACAAACAGCTGCAGTCAGAATCACACCTAAGGGCAATTTTAAGTGTCCAATTAATGCTGCATATTTTTGGAATGTGGGAGGAAACCAGAGTGCCCAGAGAAATGCCACGCAGGCACAGGGAGAACATACAAACTCTGCACAGGCGAGTCTGGGATTGAACCCTGCACCTGAGAACTGTAAGGCCAACGCTTTCCCAACTCAATCCTAGTTTAATCAACTGCAATGAGCTGCAGCTGCAGTAGCGTGCATTGGCTTCCTTATCTGAGTTAAAGTGTCCAAAAGAAGAAGGGAACCTTCTTTTTCAAGGTCTAGGCATGACTTTACATCTTCAAACCTCAGCCCAACTTTTCGACCTGCACTGCTCTGTAGGTTTGACAGACTGGGACATGGATAAGGAGCTGAAACTGGTTACTACTACTGACCAGTTTTGTCATGGTAAATAGTTATATTCCTCTGGTTTAAACTATGTACAAACATTACCTCACTGGCAATATTGGTTGATCAATAAGAGTGTGATTTGTTCTGACCAGTGTTGCGATCCTGTTGCCCCCCCTCATAATGAATGCTTGTATTTTAAATGCAACTAAACAACCAACTGATGGGCTTTTGAGCATTACATTTCTTTATGTTTTAGGTTAACTTGAGACTTTTTTAATTTCCCTTTTGATTCAGATGTGCTTTTTTATTTTGTGTATGGTAGTTAATATATATTTTTTGTCTTCAGTATGTGAATTCTCAGACAAGTGGATGGTATAGCTTGAAGTTCAGAATAAACTACATTTTCTCAAGTGAGGGAGGAGAAAACTTTGATACCACACCTTCACCCAAATTCTTAAAGGGCAATGTAAAAGCACTGCGTCTTTTTTTTTTTTTTTTTTTTTTTCCCTCCAAGATGATAAACTTTGTGATCCAGATGTGGCACAGAGCCCTTTGGCAAGCGCCTGGAAAAGAAAAGATGAGTTTGTTTGGTATGACAAAACATCAGGTGAGGATTTTTTTTCTTTTCCCTTTGTCTAAGTAACCAAAATTTCTGGTGTTTCACTTTTTTGCACACTGAGTTGAAATCAGGCCTTTTTTTTTTTTTTTTTTTTTTAATATTTGTGTATTGAAACTGATGCTCCAAACAAGACACTACAACCTTGTGGAAAAAATACAGGAATCAAATATAGTTCATTGCAAAAAAAATATAGGAATCAAATGTGATTAATTGCATGAATAAAATCCCAAATCTGTCTCAAATTTTATGCTTTTGGAATTGTACTTGATTTGATTTATAAAAATACACTGTTGTGGTTCGTACACGACTTCAGTGCAGGTATTGTTCCAGTTGCTACTCAATGACAGTCAGAAGGTTAGTGGAAATGGATTTTGATTTTCCCCGTTGTTGACTAGTGATCAGTCACAATGTAGTCTAGCTTCAGATCCTTGTGAGAATTAATAGATTAGGTCAGGGGTCGGCAACCCACTGCTCTTTAGTGCTGCCCTAGTGGCTCCCTGGAGTATTTTCAAAAATATTTGAAAATGGAAAAAGATGGGGTTGAGAAATATATTTTTTGTTTTAATATGGTTTCTGTCAGAGGACAAACATGACACAAACATTTCTAACATTTTTCAATGCTGTAAGAATGTGTAGAATAAATATTAAATTTCAGCATTTCTGTCAATGAAGATTTGGGCCATCACCTGCGATACACGTTTCTATCAGCAGGGCAGGTGGCTGTTGTTAACAAACCGGCGGCTGCGTGATGGACCATGGATCCCAAGGGGAAAAAGAGAAAAATAACTGAGAACAGAAGATTCAAAATTTCTTGGAGCGAATCATTTGGAACTATTTCCCAATGTGGAAGGATTGCCTGAATGTTTGCTTTGTAGCGAGAAGTTGTCAAATAAGAGTGGAAATGTGGAAAGACATTTCTCGGGAAGGCATGCTACAATTACAGCAGAATACCAAGTTGGGAAAGAGAGGAAAAAGTGTGATTGCATTACTTCTGGAGAAATTAGAGGCGCTCAAAATTAAATTTAAGAAGCGGATTGCATCTCCCAACTCCACTACTGCTGCAAGTTTTATTGCAACCCAGGAGATAAAGTGTGGAAAACCTTTCACAGATGGTAGGAGCTGACCAGTGATGTCGGAAAACAGAAGTTACATTAAACTGGTAAGAACACAATCCTGTCATAGGCATATATTCAGTAAAAACCCGTTTTCAAAAGGCTGTTTTTATTTTTATTAACGCAGGCTGTGTTTTATTGCACTCTGTTTAGTGCCCAGATAAGGGCCAAGTTATCCACGTTCCTTTTTTTTTTTTTTTTTTTTTTTAAATCCTTAAAATAAAAATGACATGGGGGGGAAAAATGTTTGCTTGATTGCATTTCTTTAATTTCAAAGGAATAAAACAAAATTCATATTGTAATGAAGTTAAACTTGAGCCAGTATCGTACAACAGAGCAGTCACATGGTGCGTAAATTAACATTATGAATACTCATGTCTTTGTAGCCGTCTTAGTCATTTTGATGGTAGGCTAATATAGATACAGGATGTGTTGCATTCATTATAAAGCTTTTATTTTTTTGGTCCAATTTGGCTCTGTCAACATTTTGGGTTGCTGACTCGTGTGTGTCATCACCAATGATTTTTACTCTTACCTTAATGTCAACTGTGATGTTATGCTTTTCACATAAATGCAAGTTGAGTAAAACATCACAGTGAAGAAAACAAGTATTTGAACACACTGCTATATTGCAAGTTCTCCAACTTGGAAATCATGGAGGGGTCTGAAATTTTCACCATAGGTGCATTTCCGCTTTTAAGACAGGTAATCTAAAAAGAAAAATCTTGAAATCACAATTGTTTTTTATGATTTATTTGTGATATAACTATTTGAACACCTAAGAAAACCAATGTGTGAATATTTAGTACAGGAACCTTTGTTTGCAATTACAGAGTTCAAATTTTTTTCTGTCGTTGTTCACCAGGTTTGCACACACCACAAGAGGGATTTTGGCCCATTCCTCCACACAGATTTCCTCTAGCTCAAACATGTTTCTGGGCTGTCACTGAGAAACACGGAGTTTCAGCTCCTTCCAAAGGTTTTCTATTTGTTTTAGGTCTGGAGACTGGCTAGGCCACGCTAGAACCTTGATATGCTTCTTACGGAGCCACTCCTTTTTGTTTTCCTGGCTGTCTCCTTCGGGTCATTGTCATGTTAAAAGACTCAGCCACGACCAATCTTCAATGCTCTGACCTGAGGGAAAGAGGTCGTTTCCCCAAAATCTCACAATACATGGCCGCAGTCATCCTCTCTTTAATACAGTGCAGTCGTCCTGTCCCATGGACAGAAAAACACCCCTAATGCATGATGCTAACACCCCCACGCTTCACAGTAGGGGTGGAGTTCTTGGGATGGAACTCATCATTTGGCTTCCTCCAAAGACAGTTAGTGGAATTATGACCAGAAAGTTAAATTTTGGTCTCATCTGACCACAAAACATTCTCCCATCACTCCTCTGTATCCTCCAAATGGTCATTGGCAAGTTTAAAACGGGCCTTGAGATGTGGTGGTTTAAGCAGGGGAACCTTCTGTGCCAGGCATGATTTCAAACCCTGAGGTCTTAGTGTATTACCAAAAGTCACCTTGGAAAAGGTGCTCCCAGCTCTTTTTCAGATCATCGACCAAGTCCTGTTGTGTAGTCCCGGGCTCTTTCCGCACCTTTCTAAGGATCATTGAGAACCCACGAGGTGATATCTTGCATGGAGCTCCACTCCAATTTAGGTTGACCGTCATGTTTAGCTTTTTCCGTTTTCTGATTGCACCAATAGTTGACTTTTTGTCACCAAGTTGCTTGGCAATTTCTCTGTAGCCCTTTCCAGTCGTGTGGAGTTATACAATTTTGTCTCTGTCTTTGGACAGCTCTTTGGTCTTGGCCATGTTACAAGTTTGAGTCTTACTGATTGTACGGGGTGGACAGGTGTCTTTTATAAACGCTAACAACCTCACACAGGTGCATCTGATTCAGGCCAATTCATGGAGTGGAGGTGGACTTTTAAAGATGGACTAACATGTCTTTGAGGGTCAAAATTCTAGCTGATAAACAGGTGTTCAAATACTTATTTGGAGCTGTATCGCACAAATTAATTGTAAAAAATAAATAAATAAATAAAACATTGTGATTTATGGATTTTTCTTTTTAGATTATCTCTCACAGTGGACATGCACATCCAATGAAAATCTCCTCTGTGATTTCTAAGTGGCAAAACTTACAATATAGCATGGTGTTCAAATACCTATTTTCTTCACTGTGTATACAGAAATGTCTCCCCGCACTGGGTCTGTATTTGCATTTATTTATTTTCCCCCTTAAAATTGTGCAGTTGTCAGTGTGTTCTCGACTAATAGTGTACTGTAACATTAACTATTTTTCAACCTGTTATGAAATTCAAATACTGCCCGTTTTCTTCTCAGACACCTTTGTGAAGCCCAACCTGTGGCTTCTTGTTAATCCTAACATTGCGTGTCCGCTCATCTATGAAGAAGCTGCAATGGATCAGCAGATTCTGCAAGAACATGCAGAGGAAGTCCATAAGCCAGTGAATCAGTGTTCACAAGCCACAAACCGCCACAGGTTTTCTCCCCAGGGGGAAAAAATGCGTGTTCTCCCCTCATCCACCGACAACATGGTATATAACTGTACATACTGGTCATGGTGTAACATAATGTATGTTTTACGTACTTTTGTTAGCGAAATTGTCCGTCTTATTTAGTCTGGAAAATGTGACTTCAGAAACATTTTCTTGCAGAAGAAATGATCAGATCACAAATGGAATCAAATTGCTATTACATTTTGTCTCTAACAAAGGATGACTGCACCTCTTGCGACACTACACACTGCAGACGTGATAGGAGGCATACAGAAGTATGGGTGAGGAGACACTATCCTAATCAATGACAGATGTTTGTGTAATGTGATGGTCTGGGGAGCAGAATGGAGAAATGTATCAACAAATCTTGAGCTTAGCATCTTATTTATTTTTTCCAGAACAAAGAAATCTTGATGCCTGGATGTTGGCCTCGTCCTCCTGTTAATTATTGCATCCTCATTGCTCTAGCACTTAAAAGCAGTCACAATGGGAGCCTCAGAGTGCAGCAGATTTACAGCTTCACCAGGTCAAAAAAATGCAAAGCTGATATAAGATTGAAGGTTTTGTTGTGATATTCAGCCAAAATTGACATACACTGCGAACACAACCATTTTTAACACTTGGAATTGAGCCATGATAATCTATTTCCAATGTGTTTTACGCTTTTTTTTTTTTTTTTTTTTTTTTTTTTTTTTTTTTGGTATTCAGTTTTGTCTTGTAAGTTAAAAACATGCTTTTGGAAACACAAGCAATTTTCTTGACCATTCCAGAATATTGCTTTTCCTTTCTCATTACCTCTGCTTTTCTATAGGGGGATAAAAAAATTTAACCACTGGATGATCGTAGATTGGTTTTCATTCTTATTCACGAAACCACAAGAGTAGTCTACCCTTCTTTTTCTTTCGGCTTGTCCCATTAGGGGTCGCCACAGCGTGTAATTTTTTTTTGCATCTCAGCCCATCTCGTGCATCCTGCTCTCTAACACCCACTGCCCCTCATGTCATGGAAAAGATGATTGTAGTTTCCTCCCACATTCCAGAGATATGCATTCATTGGACACTCTAAATTGCCCTTAGGTGTGATTGTGTTTTTGTTTCTACGTCTCCTGTGATTGGCTGGCAACAAGTTCAGGGTTTACCCCGCCTCCAGCCCATTGACTGCTGGGATAGGCTCCAACACGCCTGCAACTCTTGTGAGTATAAGCGACTCAGAACATTGATGGATGGCAACATGAAGCGAAACAGCGACCATGCTCCGACACAGTGTTTCAAATCACTGGGCTTCAGGAAGAGCGACACAAGACCCAAAGCCTGAGTATCATTTGCCCATCACTAAATCCAGGCTTCTTCTTCCTTTCCTTTCGGCTTGTCCCGTTAGGGGTCGCCACAGCGTGTCATCTTTTGCCATCTTAGCCTATCTCCTGCGTCTTCCTCTCTAACCCCAACTGCCCTCACCACATCCATAAACCTTCTCTTTGGTCTTCCTCTCGTCCTTTTGCCTGGCAGCTCCATCAACAGCACCCTTCTACCAAAATACTCTCTCTCTCCTCTGAACATGTCCAAACAATCAGTCTGCTCTCTCGAACCTTGTCTCCAAAACATCCAACTTTGGCTGTCCCTCTAATGAGCTCATTTCTAATCCTATCCAACCTGTTCACACCAAGCGTGAACCTCAGCATCTTCATTTTTGATACCTCAAGTTCTGCTTTCTGTTGGTTCTTCGGAGCCACCGCCAACTTTTCCACCCCGCTTGGACCTGTTTCTTCACTTCCTTACCACACTCTCCTTCGCTCTGTATTGTTGACCCCAAGTATTTGAAGTCATCTACCTTTGCCATCTCTTCCCCCTGGAGCTTCACTCTTCCTCCTCCGCCACTCTCATTCACGCACATATATTCTGTTTTACTTCGGGTATTTTTCATTCCTCTCATTTCCAGTGCGTACCTTCATTTTCATCTTTCTCTTCTACAAGAGTAGTCTCACCTCAATCTTTTGAAACAAATCTAAAAAATTATTGGTAAACTTTCTGCTGAACAGTATGTTTTGAGACTGACCCAAGACCATTGTGGTGGAATTACAGAAAATGGCCATGATCCAAGTTTTTATGTTGAGATTTTACGCTGTGCGGCACCGTGGCACAGCTGTAGCCTCAGTTTTGACGACTGGGGTTCCCGCCTGTGTAGTGTTTGCATGTTCTCACCATGCCTGCATGAGTTTTCTCAAAGCAATCCAGGTTTCCTCCCACATCCCAAAATCAGGCATTATTTGGAGACTCTAATTTGTGAGGATAAGTGGCTCAGAAAGTGGCTTGGATTTTACACTGCAGCCTAATCATACTCCTTCCTGTTCTTCCCCAGAGAACACTTCCCTTTCTTTCAGACTGCTCCTGATGGCTGGAAGAACACAATACGACATAACCTGTGCTTCAACACTAGCTTCCGTAAGACGTGCAACCAAATGCGCAGAGATGGAAAAAGGAAGTCCTGTTTTTGGCACCTGACTCAAGATGGCCGACGCCGACTGAAGGCTGAGATCTGCATGTTGTCTGAAGAATCTTTAAAGCAGTTGGAGAGGAGCATGTCCTTTCCAGGTGAATGTGATCAAACTCCAGTATGTAAAAGATTCGGCCTGGCAAAAACAAAGGCATTGCAAAAAAGCTTGGACAGGGTGAAGATGTGATAATCAATTTGCTTTTCTTATTGCAGATATTATTGCAAAACTACTTCGAATGTGACTGCATTTATCAAAGGTATGAGTGAATGGATGGAAAAGCATTTTGTTTCATTCATTTTGAATCAGTTTCAGTTTTGGTTAAAATCTGATAATTGTTTTCTGGTTGAATAATATTCAGTAAATGTATCAAATGCATACAAATGTCTCTCCCCCACCCCTTCAGTGCTTCATACAGACAGTAAGCATGTGCAGGACTCTTGTAATTCATGGAAAAAGACAACTGATGCAACTTGACATTTGAAGGAATCTAGTGCCTTTGAGGGCACTGCAGATCTTTTTTTTTTTTTTTTTTTGTGTGTGTGTGTGTGTGTGTGTGTCAAAATGGAGTCATGAAACATTTAGCGGTTGGCCACTTTTTTTTTTTTTTTTTTTTTTTGAGTGCACTTTGCCTTTATGCCACTTTTGCTTAAACTTTGAAATAGGTCCTGGGTTCAAAGAGATGAAACTGTGCCCCCTTTGAACAAGAAAGCGCTGCACTTTCAAATAAATTCAGCTCCACACTTGATTTCATCACACAATGTCAAGCTTTGTGGCTTGTAGTTATAAGTCTTTAACTTGCAGACTTTACTTGCAAAATAGAAACAACTTTTTATCATTCATATTCTAACTATGACAATATTTCATTAGTTAAGTTTGTAGGGATGGCAACACAATCAATGTTAGGATACTTAAAGCCATTAAAACCTTGGCTATACAGTATGTGCTCATTTTGTAATGTGTTCTCAGCACAAATTTTATGTCACTCCATGGGAAATGTTTTCTGAAATGAATAAAGAACGAAATGTCTTTCTTGGTTAGCCTGTCGTTGTTCTGCCCCCCGCCCCCAACGTTTCAGTCGTTCATATTTCGTTCTTATAGGTGTTGTATGTATATATTAGTTATCTAATTAGTTGGGTACACTTATATTTAGTAATTCACTTGAAGGATGTTTATCATGTTTTGTCTGTCTAGTGTATACATATGAATGTTATAGTCGTTTCCAACTCAATATTGAAATTACTGTTACATGATAAACTATGTTGTAATAGAATGATTATTGGAAGTATTTCTGTACTTTTTCTAGTTGTTTTGTCACCAGTTTCTTCTTTACTACAGTGGGATATTTAAATATTGCCACAATATTGTACTTTAAAGCTCTCACCCTTTGATTGTGTTTCTGTCAAGCTGGTGCTTTACTAAAATTATCCAAAAAATAATGTGGTGGTACTCTATATAAATCTGGTAAAACCACAAATTAAAAACAAAACAAAACTGCTGGCTAAGCTTATCTATGTGGCATATGTATTGATAAATGTGTATTGAAAAAAAAAAATCAATTCTTTTGAAAATGTCAGGGGTGTGGCCAGGGCAGTGCCGTGTATGCGGCTGCCTCCAACAGCAGCTCCTCACCTGGCCCTCATTGGCACTAATATTACCATGTATTAAAGCCTTGTGTTTTGTATTTGTTGCCAGTTCATTGTATGAGATTGCATGTGTCTGCGCGACTATAAAGCTACTTCTAATGTATTTGTCTTGTCACCACAGCCCAGTGATCCTGTGCCACCACCGCCAAGTCTTGTTTTGCCGAGTAGTTATCGGACATTTTCATGTTTTTGGACCATGCTTTTTGCCTCTTGTTTTTGGGGCCTTGCCTTTGTTGGGATTGTGCACCTCTGTATGACCTCTGGCTGGAATAAAAACACCGAAATCACATCATTGCCTCTGAGTCCAGCATTTGGGTCCGACCCTTTATCCAATATTCGTGACCGATCTCTATCCCTCTGTGTGGCTTTGGATGACTTCCTCGATTTTTGGGGATCCACCACCAAGTCTCCTCCTCCCCTTGCCAACCAGAAGGCACCCCAAGTAAACTCCTGCCTGCCTCTCTGAGTATCTTGGAAGTATTCCAGTCTTCCGGGAGCTCTTCCTGTCCATCTCGAGCCTGTCTCACCTCTTTCCGAAAGGCCACACAACATTATTCCTTCCTCAACTTCCACCACCTGATTCTCTGCTGTACCTTTTTGTCTTTTTAATCTTCCTACCCGCTACCAGAGTTATCCTACACACCACCATCCTATGCTGTCAAGCTACACTCTCTCCCACCACAACCTTACAATTAGTAACCTCCTTCACAATACATAGTCTGCACAAAATATAGTCCACCTGTGTGCTCCTACCTCCGCTCTTGTACGTCTCTCTATGTTCCTGTCTCTTCTGGAAATAAGTGTTCACTCCCAATTCCATCCTTAAACTTTGATCTCATACAACCAAGTAATGTTGAATGCAGTTTTTGGCAGATGTATAATCCGTTCATAATTGAATTGTATTTTTAATCTTTTAAACAGGTAAAAAAATAATAATTGCCTGTAGGCGTGGTGTTTGCTCTGCACTCGAAAGTTGTCTCAGGGCAATAACACATCATAAATCCTGAGACATTTGTGTGCTGGACATGATGACATGCATACTGAGCCTGTCTAGACGGGAAATCCTGGCAGTAAGGTACGTGTGTGTGTTGTGTGTCTCCAGTTAAAAGCTTATTGAGGTAGAGGCCCTCAACCAATGAGAAGATCAGCTTTTTTTTCTTACTCAAGAACAATGGCGAACCAACACCAGTTAGCAGAGGATGGTTTTGATCTATCGATCTCTGGGTTATGGGTCCGGCACACTTCTGTTGCACTACTCTGCTGTGCAGGGATATTTCTCTTTGCTCGCAAGAGAGCGTTCTATGGGGGGAAAAAAAAAAAAATACGGCCTGCAAAATGGCAACTCAACTTTACGTACCTTTTATTGAGCGTGAACACACGCAGTTGTAGGTAACTATGCCGGCATTCCGTTGAATCATAATCTAAATCAGGGGTGGTCAATGTATCAATCAGTCGAGGCAGTTTTGCTTCATCGCCAGCCTGACGCAGCACACAAAACTTTCTCTTACAACGACCTGCTGCTCGGCCACATACTCTCCTGCCGAGTTTACCTGACAACAGCCTCCTCCGCTCTTAAAGGGGTAAACTCATAATTCCATTTGATTTATCGGCTGATTGGTGTGATCTGGACGGCTGCATTCATCAGCCTTAAATCCGAAATGTTCCATCATCGTGGTGGCATAAGGCTTTCAAACTTATTCTCTGAATCCGACTTTTTAAAGTCTTTCTAATCGTGAGAAATATTGTGCAATAAAGGCGTGTTCTCATTCCCTCAATTCACTTACAACTGGGAAAAAAATTCCTCTTTTCAATCATCTGTCAATTTCAAATGACTGTAAGTACCCAGAAAGGTGCCACTACACTTCAGCCCACATGACAAAATAATGACATTGAGGGAAACACTTTCAAGGAAGCGAATACTTGACGGGGAGAACCGTGTGTGACATATCCATGAAATTTTTCCGACAGCAGACTATGACGCATCATCTTCCCTGCTTGCTGTAAATCAACATACTTGTGTGCTGTTGTTAAAATTTGTTCATACGCATCAACCAATGTTAGCGACGATTTAGAACACAAATTTGATGCTGGCATCGTTACTTACAATTGCGTGAGCTCGCGCTTATGAAGGCACATAAAGTTTTGTTGCCATTTTCCAAGCCGTATCGTTCGTACTAAAAAAAGTCTAAAAAAAAATTCTCAATTTCAATGCGCATTTTCTCTTGAGCACTACTAGGCCATCTGAGTAGCAGAGTGGCACAGTGGAAGTGTGCTGGGCCCATAACCCAAAGGTCAATGGATTGAAACCATCCTCTGCTAAAAGAACCTGATTAGTTCTTCTTCTGTAGTGTGTAATACTGGGCAAGAAAACTTTGTCTCCTCTTTGGTAGTGGGCCACTTCCTCAACTCACTTCTACTTAACATGCATGACATAAACACACACACACACACACATCTTACTACCAGTCCAGGAATTCCAATCTCGACAGTAACCCTGGTTTGTTGGGTCTCTCGTTCATCTTGGCGAGCATGGGATATATGGAATAAGTCAATTTCTGTGTGTGGAGGAAATACCATGCCTATAAGCAATTGTTATTCTACAACCCATTTAAAGATTAAATTATTATCACATTATACATCTCCCAAACACTGCATGAAACATTATTTGGTTTGTATGAGATCAAAGTGATCCCAGACTTAAGAATAACGCTTATTGTTGGTACTCATCGTGAAACTTACTCAATACTCTGTCTCACTTTCCAAATCTCGATCTCCACCCAATCCCCTTTTGAACCATTGTGATGCAACTTATATACAGCAGCATTCAAAATAATAGCAGTCCAATGTCACAAACCAAATTAATGCATGTTTTCAGTTTATTTTTTATTGCTACTATCTAAGCAAGAGGCAGCACGGTGTCACAGCTGTTGAGTGTTGGCTTCACAGTTCTGAGGACCTGGGATCAAAGTCCAGCCCCGCCTGTGTGGAGTTTGCATGTTCTCCCTGTACCTGCGTGGGTTTTCTCTGGGCAGGCCAGTTTCCTCCCACATCCCAAAAACATGCATTACATGGAGCCTCTAAATTGCCCCAAGATGTGATTTTGATTGTGACTGTTGTTTGTCTCCATGTGCCCTGTGATTGGCTTGCAAGCAGTTCAGGGTGAACTCCACCTCCCTCGTGCCTGAAGATAGCTCTGACAGGCTTCAACGGTCCTGTGACACTTGTGAGGATAAGCGGCTAAGAAAATGGATGAATGGACAGATGGATGGATGGATGGATACAACAATGTCCTCTTGGAGTCAGCATGTTCACATTCCACATCATAATTTCTTTGCCTTTCAATCTGCCTTTTAAAGGTAGAGCATGGTCTCGTGATTGACGTGTGAGTCAGCAAATGAGAATGTAGAGCTGGCTGATAACTTTAGCCATTGCGAATTGAACCAGGATATTTATTGGTATAAACATGAATCAAACACCTGTCAGGAATTTTTCTATGCAGTTCCTTGTTCAAGAAAAAAGTACATTAAATGTAACATGGAAGATTTGAATTGTTGTTTATTTGACGGTTTTGAGAGGGTGAATTTAATTTCCACTTGCAGAGTTGTTTGGCTGTTTTAAAAAACATCTAATTCTGTTTTGTTTTGTTTAACAGAAAATTTGGAGTAGCATGAAAAGTGTTGAAGGCAGCATTTTTTCTTGGGATGAATTTGACATTTTCCAAACTGCTGCTTATTGTGAAGTGAATTGAGTTTGCACGCATCATATAAACATTGGATGAAGTTTACACCAGTCAGTCAAAGTAAAAACAAATCATCTAAATGATTGCTCGTACCTTAAAAAATTTGTGCAAGATCACTTCAGGAAGTGCCAGTCGTCCAGATGTGGACTATGGCCCGCAAGCATACGTTTCACGGAGCTCAACTACGTACAGGACACACGTTGCCCTTTTCCATGTTTTATAGACGAATTTGTCTGCTCAATAGGGACGAGTTTTCTCAAGGTTTGGTTCTGCCGCAGTCGCCCAGATGCGCAAATTCTCATCCTCATGAGTGTGTGTTTCCTACTCACCATAGATGTCTTTACTTCCTTCGGCTTCCCGTCAACCCTCAGTCTCCAGTCACAAAGCCGAGGCCCAGTCCCGGAAAGGGTCTCAAGTGCTGTGGCCACGGTCTGTGCCTGGACGTCGGCTCAGCCCCTTGAAACCTCAGGTATCTTGAGATCCGGCTCGAAGGGCCAAGTAAATGTCAGGTTTACCAATTGGACATTCATTAAACAGGACAAAAAGGAAGCAAAGACACAAATTCAAGTTTGACAGCTCGCGAAGAGAGAGGAGAACTCTCTGGTCCAATTCACCTCTACACTCTCTGATTATCCTCTCCTCAGCATTTGGTTTCAAAACACCCCTCATTTACATAGATGTTACAAAAAGGAGATGGGAGAGCAAAACATAGTTGGTAACAAAGTGTACTTGTGTGTGTGTGTGTGTGTGTGTGTGTGTGTGTGTGTGTGTGTGTGTGTGTGTACATTCGCAATGTGACTGAGTGGCGACCAGTTCAGGGTGTAGTCCGACCAAAGTTTGCTGGGAAAGGCTCCAGCACTACTGTGACACTTGTGAGGACAAGTGGGTTGGAAAATGGATGGATGGATAGATGGATGGATCCGCAATAGACAAATATCTCTCTCTCTCTCTTTCTCACTCAATGTGCATACAGAATGATCAGTGTCATCCAAAACTATCGGAGGACCACATGAAAAATGAGATAAGACCAAACTTTCAATCCCTCACAACCCTCCCAGCCCCATTGGAGCCAATCCCAGAAAACTAATTTTTTGAAGGTGAAGGCTATCTTCTATATTGGAGTCCATTTCACACCAAACAAAGGAAAGTTTCTACCACGATGGTCTGCTTTTTAGCGCAGTTGTATCGTTGTTTTTGGTTGGTTTTCAATAGACGGGCCGCATAGCTCAGTGGTTAGAGCATTGGTCTTGTAAACCAGGGGTTGTGAGTTCAATTCTCACTGTGGCCTTCTTTAAGCATATGTCACCCTTTGTTGGTTCTTGTATTCAATGTCAATTTTGTTTGCTCGCTCCGCATCTTCCCTCAAATCCCTCAAAAAGAAAATACATTTTCCACATACTTTAACAAATATTCCCCCACGTTGCGTCACGTGTGAATTTAGACTAAAGTCCCTTTTGTTCAAACCAGCAAAATGCGACAATTTAATCTCACACACATCAACACAACACAAACAAGATAAAATAGCGAACACCATTACATTTATGAGGAAGAGCGGCCCAAGCTATGCCACAAGTGTGGTAAACACCCGGCAGAGGCGTGTCAGCAAGTCATTTGTGGTAAATGGAGAAATATTGGGCATTAATTTGAACAATGTCCCAATGGCAGAAAGTGAAATCTCTGTGGAGACTCAGACCATCTCTTGAAAAAATGCCCTGGATCTTTTGCAAACCGACTAAAAGCTGGGAAGCGAAAAGAGAAGAGGATTTAGAACCAAGAGCGAAACTCGTTACCTCAAGATCAGAAATGGGTGAGGTGGAAGAAACCCCAGTTTTCCCGCCAAAACCTGTAAAGGAGGAAGAGGAAACAGGTGGGGAGGGGCCAGGACAACCGATTGGGAGTGATGGGGAAAACAGTCCGCTGCAGGAAATGCCTACAAGTAGTCCGAGCGAGAACGAGCCTACAACAAACCGAAATTGATGAGACTCCAATACCTTGTGCACCAAAAACAAAACGACCGGAATCAGAATTCTCCTTTGAGTCCTCCTGAGGCTCAGATAAAAGTGGAAAGCCCATAAATTCAGATAGATCAAATGATGAATCACGAGTATTTCCCTCAAGTTCACCAAAAGAACTCTCCTTTTTAAATATTGTTTTACAATCAACGCCAAAACCCCGAAACACCATGAATAGAAGATTGCAGGAAAGACCAAAACCAAGAGTTAAAACAGAAAACATTGAAAAAGTACCGTACCTCCTAACTGCTGATGTAAAGGAAGAACAAAAATCGATGGGAATACCAGAACAGGCACCCTTTTAATAGCTTTTAATCAGAGATTCTTTGTATGTTTTCACTTTTAAAATCATTCCCTTTTAGTGTTTCAACGATAAGGGTTAGGAGCATAAAGTCAAAAATGAAAGCCCAAAGTGTTTTATACTTTCTTCAAACTTTCAAGTACAATGTGTTTTTAATCCAAGAATGTGGCTTACCCTTTTTAAAATTCGACAAACAGTGGGAGGATATGTGGCAAATCCCGTCACTTTGGAGTGGCTCAAATGAAAAAAGAAAATGATGTTGTTGCTATTTTAACAAATAACACCCATGTTGAGGTGAAGGCGAGCATGGTGGTGAAAGAGTGCTGACAGGTATCATCTTTTTCCTGACTTGCAGACCATATGGGACACTCATTGGTGTCTCTACCATTTGCTGTGTTTTATACCAATGTGTGAAACCAAAACTTGAAAGTCATCTTCATAGCAGTCGTAACAGACATCAGAGCATTGGTGGTATAGTGGTTAGCATAGCTGCCTTCCAAGCAGTTGACCTGGGTTCGATTCCCAGCCAATGCATTACTTTACCACAATTTCACCTTGTATGGTGTGAATGATTTTCCTGCAGTGATCATTGCATCTGGCCACCCCTGCGTCAGCGCTCCATAACTTTGGGTGATTGACAATGGTCTACAGTCCCTTATCTAATCGGGATAGAGCACATGATGTGGGGTTTCTCTTCACCAATTTGGCTACAGGACACAATACGCATTCATACACTGTAAAAAGCTGCAAATACAGAAAAATCAGTGTCATAGCGATGCCGCAGAAAGTGAACTGCGTTTTAGCAAATGAACACTGTATTTGAGAACATGCATGGTTTGTTCAATGAATCACAAAACTGCAGAACATTATCTTGAACACTATTTACAAATATAAGTTATATACAGTAAAGACTAAAGAGTCGCTGAAACATATAATGTGAATGAACGTAAGCGAGAAGAGAATTTAAGAATGAAGCACAGCTGAAGAAGATAAATTGAAGGAGAAACATGAACAAAAGCAAGAGAGAAAGAATCAGCTTCATTGGCCAAGTGTGTAAAAACACAAAGAATTTTTCTCCGGCAGTCGGTCCTGCCCTGGTACCACATCCAGAACAAAGAACAATAAAGCAACAAGAACAAGGTCCACGTTGGCTAGGCCATCAATGAAAGCGCTGAGGTGAGTTTTCGAGCGACTGTGGACAAGAACATTCAAACACAAAGCAGCTTCTTTCATTGTTGATTCAAAACAAAGTCCACACATGGAGAATACATTGTATATTTACTCATATATACACTACGCATACATACATAGTGTGTATATATATATACATACATTCCTCCATTTTCTTCACCGCTTATCCTCACGAGGGTCACGGGGAGTGCTGGAGCCTATCCCAGCTGTCAACGGGCAGGAGGCGGGGTACACCCTGAACTGGTTGCCAGCCAATCACAGTCACACCGAGTCACACTCACAATCACATCAAGGGGCAATTTAGAGTGTCCAATTAATGTTACATGTTTTTGGAATGTAAGAGGAAACCGGAGTGCCCGGGGCAAACCCACGCAAGCACGGGGAAAACATGCAAACTCCATAAAGGCAGGTTAATGATTGAACCCGGGACCCCAGAACTGTGAGGCCAGCTCTTTACCAGCTGAACCACCGTGCCACATATATATATATATATATATATATATATATATATATATATATATTATATATATATATACACCTGTCCATTGGAGCATGGATTGCGCTCATTTTACCAACCCAGTGCATGCGTCAGTTCAAAGAGATTGTACTGCAAAATTTCGGATGCAAATGATTGTATCTGGATGAAAATATATGTAAAACTGTTCCATAAAATATGTATCCTGCTCGATGTGTTTTTGAATTAAAGGCAGTGAACTTTGATCTAGTTTCCACCACCTGAAAAACGACTCCTTTTGGGGGCGGAGCCTCTGACGTCAGTCAAGGTGGACTGGTGGTGCGTTTTACATGAGCACGGAGACTCTTTGGTTTCGAGAATTCCTTCGTGATTGTAAGGGAAAACCAATCCATAACAATGTTGATCACGTGTGTGGTTCAGTTTTGGAGCAATTCCAACAATTCTGAACACAGTGTGCAATATTTTCCTAAAGACCCAAGCCTCAGAAGACAGTGGGGAAGCTTGATGATGTACAATGGAGAATGCATTGCAAGAATTGTCGATTCTTGTTTTGTTTGTGACCGAATTTTGTGAATTACACTTTAAAAAAGTAAGGCATAAGTACTGGACATATTGTTTGACATGTGAATAAATGACCGGGTTGACTTTGAAAAGAACGACCAAACCCTCAAAGTGGGGGTGTGTAGGGGTGTAATTTATGGCATTTTCTGAAATGGATTTTCTTTGTGTTTTAAGAGCATAACTCTAAAAATACAACAACTACATACAATAAATACAATCCTCTGTGATAAAGGCGCTTAAGTACCACTGTCAGTTGAAAAGCAGGAAACAGGAAGTCATTAAGCAAGGCAGGGCCGTTGATTTCTTGTCATCAAAATGTGCAGCTCTTCAGCTTGCAGCCACAATATTATACCAACAACTGACTATTATGATAGTGTCAAGATGGACTTACTTGTGTGCACGTTGGTATCACAGTTCTGAGGTCCAGGGTTCACCCCCCGTGTGGAGTTTGCATGTTCTCCCCGTTGCTCCATGGGTTTCGTCCGTGCACTCGGGTTTACTCCACATCCCAAAAACATGCATTAATTGTCGACTCTAAATCAGGGTGCCCAGATTTTTAAAACCCAAGACCTACTTTTGAATACTGCTGCTCGAACCACTGAGCGACGGGGTCTGGTGAGGAGACAGGATTCAAAACTAGATTGTGCAAATCAGAAGCTCTGACTGGTTGACAGCCTGAATAGGGACTTGAATGTTGGACCCTCATTTTAAAAGTCTGATGCTCTACCAACTGAGCTACTCAGGCCACATGTTTGCTGCTTTTTGTAGTCCATTACTACTTTGATTTATAGCAACTACCCAAAACCAGGATGCTCCAAGTGCCATGGTTTCTCGGTGAGGATCAATTTATTAGGATGTAAACTCATAGCTGGTTCACTGTTCCACGGCCAGGACAAAAACCACAATGTTCCTCTTAAATCTGAGAGTCAACTTCCCTGTGGACGCTCGTCTCGAGCACACCTGAATCAAACTTATCAGGGAGGCTGAGGAGTGTGATCTCCCTGTGGCTGGAACACAGCCTGTGGCTACCTTTCTTTCAAAGGGGGACGACCACCCCAGTCTGACAATCCAGAGGCATTGTTCCTGATGTCTGCGCAATGTTTCAGAAGGGTGTCAACCATGACACCCCCACAAATTCCAGAGCATTTAGGAATTCAGGGCAAATCTCGCAGAGCCTTGCCACCGGGGATCTTTTTAACCACCTCGGTGAGCTCAAACACAGAGATAGGAGAGTCCGCCTCAGAGAACCCAGACTCTGTTTCCCCATGGGAAAGCGTGACAGAGGAATTGAGTAGGTCTTCAAAGTATTCTCTCCACCGACTCACAATGTCCCGAGTCGAGGTTTGCAGCGCCTCATCCTCACAATAAACAATGTTGACATTGCACTGCTTCCCTCACCTGAGATGCCATATGGTGGACCAGAATTTCCTCAAAGCAATCTTGAAGTCGTTCTCCATGACTGAATTTCTCCCACACTCAGGTTCTTTCCTCATCAACCACCAAAACTCCATTCCGCTTGGCCAACCGCGATCCAGCAGGCTCCGCAGGGGTCCGACAGGCCAAAAAGGCCCAAAAGGACTCATTCTTCAGCTTCACGGCATCCCTCACGATTGATGTCCACCAACGTGCTCGGGATTGCCGTCATGAGAGGCACCAACGACCTTACGGCCTCAACTACGACCTCAGCAGTGGAGGCATGGAATATAGACCACTCGGAGTCAATGTCCCCGTCACCCCTGGAAAATGAGCAAAGTTCTGTCTGTGGTGGGAGATGAAACTCATTTTGACAGAGGATTCTGCCAGCCGTTCCCAGCAGACCATCACAATATGTTTGGGCCTGCCACATCTGACCAGCATCTTCGTCCACCATCAGAGCCAACTAACCACCAGGGGATAATAAGTTGACAGCTCCACCCTCTCTTCACCTGAATGTCCAAGACATGTGTCTGCAAGTACGATGACACGACAACAATGTCGATCATCAAACTGCGACTGAGGGTGTCTGGTGTTCTTTTTTGTCAGAAATATATGAGAGTACATTCAAAGTCAGACAACTCTACAGCAGAGTGGTGCAGCAGAACCGTGCTGGAACCAAAACCTAGCAATTGATACATTGAAACAATCCTGAGCGAGCCGGAGTTTCTGGATTCTGCATTATCATTTGTCTTCTCCTGGTATGTTTAGCAATTCAAATTATTCAATATTGACTTGTCTGCCGGCACAGTGGCTCAGCTGGTGAAGTGTTGACCTCACAGTTCTGAGGTCGCGGGTTCAATCCAGGAACCGCCTTTGTGGAGTTTGCATGTTCTCCTCGTGCCTCCATGGGTTTTCTCCGGGCACTCCGATTTCCTGCCACATCCCAAAAACATCAAGGTGTACCCCGCCTCCTGCCCATTAACAGCTGCGATAGGCTCCAGCACTCACTGTGACCCCCATGAGGATAAGTGGCAAAGAAAATGGATGGATGGATTGACTTGTCTTCTCATTGTCTGAGATTCGCAAGTTGTGACCATTTCTTCAATTCAAGATTTACTTCCAACTGGAAGAGAAATCCTCCTTTCAGTGTTCTGTCAACTTGAAATCATTGTTCAAGTACCCAAAAATGTGCCACCGTATTTCAGCATAAACAACCAACATAATGTGATTTGTGGAAACACTTTCTGGGGAGCTAATACTTTGCATGCACATGCAAACAAATTAAATGAGAAAGAGAAAAATGAGGATAAGGAAGAGCTTAACTTTCTTGTAGCCAAAATCATGCCTTGTCCCCAGCGTCTTGTGAGAGCCAATGAGAATATAGCAGTATTGAATCTGGCTTGACAAGAACATGCCAGTAGTGGGATTTGAACCCACGCCTCCTGAGAGACTGGAGCCTAAACCCAGCGCCTCAGAACGCTCGGCCACACTACCTGGTCCAGGTGTTGGTAGAGGAATCGGCTCCAGTGTTTCTGGTTATATCAAACCTCAACATGGAAGATGTGGAAAAGATATTTTTGAAATCACAAGGATACACTTGCATGAGAATGTAACGCGACACCCTGTGAAGAAAGAACAGGACATGATAGTTCAGGACAAGGACAGGGGAAAAAGCATGCAAGACAAAGATCATGAACCCAACATGACAACAGGAATGTGATGGGACTGACTCTGTGAATTATAGAAGTGTATAGAACAAGAATATTAGTGGGTTGATACAAAAGGCTCATCCTGTATACATGAGTTGTTAGAATAAATGAGTAGCCCCACACCCAGTAAAAGAATCCCAAGAGTGTTTGCCTACAGACACAAGGAAGTAAATTCACACCAAAGACTGACGAGAATATTTAAAAACTGCTGTGTCTGCAGCGTGGAGGTGAAGGACCACACACGATATATTGAAGATGGAAACCAGGAACAGGGGTAAACCCGAGAGCAACCCTGTGGACAGGACACATCCCACGACGAGGGAGCCAGGGTGATCCACCCCTTCTCCCCACGAGTCACCCCAAAAAATGGCCACTGACAGTGGATGGACCACACCCCCAGAAGAACAGAAACCCCCCCCCTACAACCTGCAGGGCCCGAAATTGAGTCAGTCTTGGCCCAGCCCGAGGACAGGATAAAAGAACTTATTTGTTGGAAAGGGGGAGGGGGGGCAGACAGGGGCACCTGACAATAGAACGATGAGGGACCCAGGGAGCACGCATGGGCCATGAGAGGGGAGCCCTCACAACAAGTAGCCATCCAGCCCGAGGCCTCAGGAGCGCCGCCATGTCGCTAAGTATGAAACCGACCACCCCCTGTTACAATGACTGCCTGGTCCCCAGTTGGCAGTCATTGGTCCTACCCCATGAATCAGTGCCCCATCATCCCCACACACAGAACCTGGTCCGACTGCCGCAGACTCCCAACCCATCACCCCCAGGACTTCCAACCCCAACCCGCCCCTGAGTATGAGAGGTGAACCTGTCCCAATTGATCTTTCTTCAGATTCCCATCGAAAGAAAAGAAAAGAAACAGGTGGCTGCAGCTCATAAGGTACAGTAACTAAATCACATGGTATATGCCTGCTAAAGGATGTACAACAGTACTTACTTCAAATATCCCCATATACACTTACTCATCCATGGAAATGTCTTGGTATGTGTCCCAGTATTGGCCTGAAACACAGTTGTATGTCACTAAAAAAAAAGGTTACCAGCTTTGTCGTGTTCAGCGCTAAAACACATGTGCTTTTGTATGGGTCCGAAAGTAGAATTATCACGTGTCTCACTTCGTCACACTTAGCAAGAGCATGACAAAGTGCAAGAAGCCACACAAGACCTTGGACCTAAAAGGGATGGCCCTCGACCTACGACCCGTCTTGGTGAGAGCAGTAATGTGGTCCAGCAACCGCAGCCGAATCTGGACGATGCTTCCAGTTAAAGGTGTTTTCAGACACTCAATTTTACTGCCATGTTTGTGTCCACAACATAATATTCATATTCATTGTGAACACGGGGTTGAAGGGAATATAGTCAAGAGAAAATACTAGATCTGCTAAATCTAACTTTAAATGATAATTACTTGATGTTCAATACCCTGAGGAGATCTAAGTTTAAAGGTGATTGTGCACTTTTTATAAAACAAATTAAAAAATACAGAATGTGAGCAATATATATGTTCAAGTTCAACAAATAGAGGAAATCTCATTGAATGGTTAAATCTAGATTACAAATTGTGGTGGCATGCAACGAAGATAGCCAACAACATAGGGCTCCATCAAACTTGAATGGGTGTAATCTGCCTTTTCCTGAAGTTCGCGAGTATAGGCTCCAGTTCTCTCCCCGGATAAAGCCGAAGGGTTTCTGTCAGGAAGGTCATCCGGTCTAAAAACGGTGCCAAACAAGTCTGAGCATTCATCTGTGGCGACCCCGAACAGGACAGGCCGAAAGAAATGCATACATACCGGTTCCATTGCAATGTCATCGCCAGCATGCTTTGTGAAGGAGGTTAGATTTCATACATGGCAATCCTACAGCCCATTATCTGATATGGTATGACAATAATATCGGACTGCAAGGTAGGAGAATGTGATTCAGTTTACAAAATCTGAACCTACTTGGAAAATATGAGCATCTCCAATCCCCTGACCCTGATTCGATTGAGGTGAGACCAGTGAAATTAACTTTTTTTTTTTTTTTTTTCAAATGAGTCACATGGTTACGCAAAGGATTCATGGGAAGTCCCGAGTGTGTATTTTACCTGAGAAAGTTTAAGGTACACCCATTTGGAAAAAAGCTCAAGATAAAACTGAGGAACATTCCATTTGCAGGACAAGGTCCAGCAGATGACATTGCAGGTAACACATCGTACATTCGTAGGAAACATTACTTTGGGAAATTTCAAAGCTATTTGGTGGGTCTGTGGGGATAAGGCAGATATATTTTTGCCTTATGAATGGAGTGGTTGTTACTATCCAGAACAACAACAACAACTCAAAGATATGATGCTGTGCAATTTGATGATGGCAACCCAAAGATGAGATTGTTTATTCATTATGCCAAATACACTTTTTCATTAGTTGATGGTAAAATAAACGTCCAGTCATCCATCCATTTTCTGAGGTACTTACAGTATCCTGATGAGGGTTGAGAAAGTGCAGGAGCCAATCCCAGCAGTCCTTGAGGAGGAGCATGCTCCACCCTGAACAGGTTGCTAATCAATCACAGGACACATGGAGACAGACATCAGTCACACTCACAATCAAACTTGGCGGCAATTTAGAGTCTCCAATTAATGCATGTTTTTGGGATGTGGGAGGAAACCGGAGTGCCTGGAGAAAATCCACAGAGCCCAACACTTTACAACTGCGCCACCGTTCTGCCTCTGGTTGTTTTTCTGATAATCGACTAATAATAATTCCCCCTGCTCTCTTGTATGCACAATATATCAACCTTTCTCCTAATCATCATGTCAACCAAATCCTGAGCTTTTCCTCTTCCAGTCCCAACATTCAAAATCCCTACACTCAGTTGTAGGGTCTGTGCATTCCTCTTCTTCTGCCGATGAATCTGCTTTCCTCCTCTTCTTGGTCTTCGACCCACAGTTGCTGAATTTCCACCGATGCCCTGCAGGTTAGCAGTGCCGCGGGCGGGCGTTGTTTATCCAGGCCACGACTGATCCGGTATGATATTCTTCAGATGAACGCTCATCTTTATTCGCCACAGTTTTACGCAAGATGCCCCTCCAGACTCAACGCTCTGCATTTATCCGGGCTTGGGCCCGGCCTACAGATTGCTCTTGTTTGTGCCCCTGTAGGGCTGCATTGAAGACATTAGACATAACAACCTGAATTGCAAATTTCAGCCTTATCACTCGATTTTGTATTCTTTTCCCCTCCAAGACATTCTCAAATATTCTTCTTTTAAAACAACCCCGACTCCATTTCTCTTCCCAACTACACCATGTTGAATTTATCGAACACCCTGTTCGACCGGCAGTACTTGAATTTTCAGCAGCACCCTGCAAGTTTACAGTGCCAGGGGTGGATGTGGTAAACACACGAGACCATGCGGTATGGATGAAAACGTATATTTGTTTGGCAAAGTTTTGAACTGGACAACCTCACCGACACTATGCTCTGCATTTATCCTGCTGTGTGACCAGCCGAAAGTGTACACTTTTTTGGTCTGGGGACACAAGATTGAAAGCAATCATTCATTCATGTGAACACACTTGGCTCGAACCAAACAACATTCCCTGACCGGGAATCAAACCCGGGCCACAGAAGTGAGAGTGGTGAATCCTAACCACTAGACCATCAGGGACTTCAGTAGGTTTTATGCTCCAGCATGCCTGTGAAACATGTGAGGATAAGCGATACAATTGCTGAATGGATAATGCATTGCAAGAATTGTTGATTCTTGTTGTCTCTGTGACCTGATTTTGTGAATTGCACTTGAAAAAAGTCATGCATAGTTATTGCACATATTATTTGATATGTGAACAGATGAGAATGACCAAACCCTCAAAGTGGGGGTGTGTAGGGGTGGATTTTATGACATTTTCTTACATGAATTTTCTTTGTGTTTTAAGAACAGATCTCTAAAAATGTAACAACTTGTTAGCATCAGCTTTGTTTGTCAGAGATCGAAGATATTCAAAGTTTCAACAGACCTTAACTCTCTGATTAAACCACACCTTTTCATGGTGTTGCTTGGGGTTTATATGACTGTGTCATAGTGTCACAGATAGGGCCAAATTCTGAACCATTCATCTATTTTCATAGCCGCTTATCCTCACAAGGGTTGCGGGAGTGCTGGTGCATTTCCCAGCGGGAAACGGGCCGGAGGCGAGGTTACACTTTGAACTGGTTGCCAGGCAATCGCAGGGCACATGAAGACAGACAAGAGTCAAACTCACAATCACACCTTGGGGCAATTTAGAGTGTCCAATTAATGTTGCATTTTTGGGATGTGGGAGGACAACAGAGTGCCCAGAGAAAAGTCACATAGCATAGAACATGCAAACTCCATACAGGGATTGAACCCAGGTCCTCAGAATTGGAAGGACAGCACTTTCCAGCTGCACCAACATGGCAAACTCTGAACTACCTTACCACATTTGTGGAAGGGCTGTAATTCTCCTTCTGTGTGACAATGGCCCAAAAGTACCACTGTCAGTTGAAAAGCAGGAAACAGGTCGTCATTGAGCGAGGCAGGACCATTGATTTTTTTTAATCAGAATGTTGAGCAAATAACTCTTCAACTTGTGGCCACAATATTATACGAGATCAACTGAATATTATTCCAGTGGCACGGTGGAGCAACTGGTTTGAGCAATGGTATCCCAGTTCTGAGCTCCAGGGTTCAAACCCCATCCCCACCTTTGTGGAGTTTGCATGTTCTCCCCATGCCTGAATGGGCACTCTGGTTTCCTCCCACATCCCCAAAACATGTATTAATTGGATACCCTAAATTGCCCCCAAGTGTGATTGTGAGTTCGCCTTTTGTCCGTCTCCATGTGCCCTGCGATTGGCTAGCAACATGTTCAGGGTGGAGCATGTCTCCTCCTCGAGGACGGCTGGCCAGCAGCCAGCCTCTTGCAAAAACCCAGTTTTCAACATTCAATGTGAAAAACTGACGGATAATGCAGCTAAAACTGTCATTGTCAGAATGTTTAATGAGACAGTGAGTGCAAATGACATTATTTATTGATTGGGTCGATATTGCACGGTGAAAGGCCAAGCTATGAAGGTGAGAGATGACACTTAATCATTTGCTGTTGCTCAAGGTCAAGCCAGAGTTGCCGCCAGGACTGTTCTGTAAGGACGATCAAAATGTGAACCCCAGATGGAAGCAAGTACAGCATCTGGCTGATGTCTTCTGGAAACGTTGGTGGAAAGAATACCTCACACAGCTTCAAGAATGTCAAGGATGGTCTACGCCTGGAAGAAATCTTTGTGTTGATGATGTGGTGCTTGTTATGGTTGATACATCACCCAGAAATTCTTGGCCACTTGCAAGAATTGTGGCAACTTACCCTCACAAGAACGGGTTTGTTTGTCAAGTGAAAGTGAACACAAATGGGCTTTGTCAGCCAGTAACGAAGATGTCTTCTTCAAGAGACAAAAAATAATTGTATGGAGTGTAAAGCCTGTTTTTTGTCTTTTTCTTGTGCACAGGGCTCAGAGAATATTTGAACATCTGAACTCTGATGTAAATCTACTGTATGTAAAATGTGTCCAGGGATCCTTGACTCAAGCACAAACATTACATAGTAAAATGCTTAATGAGTGGAATATTTATTTTGAAACTGGGAGAGGTCTTCTTCAAAAAGTGGAAGAAACTTCAACAGACAGTTGAAAGTCAAAAGGAGATTGCAGGAACAAATCCCACTCCATCTCATGTGCTCAGCAAGCAAATTTCCCTGTTTTGCCAAGAATACAAGAAAAGAAAATTACCAAATTAATTCAAAATGAATTCAACAGAAAACCGAAAGGCAAATGGAGAATGTGGGTATCAAACCTACTCCCCCTCACCTGCTAAGCGAGGGCTCTTCCTCTTCAGCTGGTTCCCTTGTTTCCCTGAAAACAACATCCATCCATCCATTTCCTCAACCGCTTCTCCTCACGAGGGTCGCGGGAGGGGTGGTGCCGATCCCAGCTGTCAACGGGCAGGAGGCGGGGTACACCCTGAACTGGTTGCCAGCCTGTTGCAGGGCACATTGAGACAAACAGCCACACTCACAATCACACCTCGGAGCAATTTAGAGTGTCCAATTCATGTTGCATGTTTAGGGGATGTGGGAGGAAACCGAAGAAAACCTATTCAGGCTTGGAGTTTGTACATTCACACATGAAGCTGGCATCACCTCTGTGTCCATTTGCGTGCACCATCATAGCGAAAAGCTTCTTCATCATGTTTGCCTTGATTTTTACACTCCACTATTTGACCAGAATCTGTCGATTGCAGAGCTCTTCTGGGTTTTTATTTCGTAAGCATTTCTTTCATGTATTCAGGACCTAAACGGTGTCGTGATTTCTAGACCAGCTCTGGTACCAGTCCTCTTGAGAGGGTTTGGACTCTCTTCCACTCTGGAGTTGCCGACGGTGAGAGGCACCAAGCAGGTGTGGTTTCCCTGTTCTCTGCCTGTACGTTTGGGTTCACCCGGCGGTCGAGACGGTACCCTCCCACCGCTTTCGGGTAGTGGGGACGGGTCCTAACTGTTGTTTGCGCCTATGCACCAAACAGAACTTCAGAGTATCCACCCTTTTTGGAGTCCTTCGAGGGAGTGCAAGAAAACGCTCCTGCTGGGGACTCCATCATTCTGCAGGGGGACTTCAACGGTCACATGAGATCTGGAAAGGTGTGATTGAAAGGAACGAACCCCTTCATCAGAACGCGAATGGTTTTCTGTTTTTGGACTTCTGTACTCATCACACTTTTTCCATCACAAACACCATGTTCAAGTATAAGGCTGTCCATACGTGCAGATGGTGCACCCGAGGTCGCTGTTCAATTTCTTTGACTTTGCGGTTGTTTCATCCGCCAGAAGATTTGGATGAGAAGAAAGAAGTCCTGGCGTCCCTGCTAAAGAACATGCCCCGACTTCAGGAGACAACCAAAAGTCAAATGGAGAGTGCAGGCATTGATCCCGCGACATCTCACATGCAAAACGAGTGCTCTAACACTTGCGCAAATTCCCATTTTCTCAAACAGCAACAAAAACAAGCAGCCAAATTATGTCAACCAGCAGAACAGAGAGCCAAATGGAGAATGAGGAAACATGCAGAGCGAGTAAACAAAACTGACATAGAGTACAAACACATAGTAGAATCAGGAAGGGATCACATATGTAACTAGTAGGCCACAGTGAGAATTGAATTCACGACCCCTGGTTTATAAGACCAATGCTCTTTTTGCATTGTTTCATCGCTTTAATCATCCAACAAATGTAATTTGACCAATTTAACAGGTGAATTTAAAATGTTGTTTTTAATGGTGATTTTATTTATTCTGCAAAAATGTATCTTTGCCCTGTCTGTAAAGTGAATAAAGGAACTGATATCGACAAGTTTGGAAAGGGTTTCAAAGGCCCTTTCTAAATCTTTAGGAGTCCAGCGAACCAAAGCAAGAGCAACTATCCTCAAATGGAAAAATCATGGAACAGTGGTAAACCTTCCCAAAAGTGGCCGGCCTACAAAGATTACCTAAAAAACAGCAATGGCGATCCAGGATGCCACAAAGGAACTCAAGACAACTTTAAAAGAACTGCAAGCCTCCCTTTCCTCAGTTAATAGTCATAGATAGTGAATGTGGATGAGGTGGTGTCCTCCAGCCTCACCTGCTGTGTCCTGCCCTTGAGGAAGTTGTAGATCTGTAGAAATGGCTGGCGAGACGCTGAGCTGGAGAAGTTTGGAGGAGAGAAGTTCAGGGATTACTGTTAAACGCAGAACCATGAATTCTGCTCTTTACAAGAAAAGGCTGGTGGTGAATATTCACCCATCAGCTTGTGATCTCAAATTGAAGCCCACTTGGGTTCTGCAGCAGGACAATGATCCAAAACAGACAAAAAAATTACAGTAACTTCTGAACACCTTTAAAGACAAAAATAATGTTGTGAGTGGTTTAGTCAGTCAGTCTTGATTTCAATTAAATGTATTGGCATGATCTTAAAAAAGCTGTTCATGTTGAATTAAGACAACTCTATAAGAAAGAAGAAAAATATCTCCAGAGACACGTAAAGACGAATTTCCAGTTATGGAAAATGAGTTCAGTTGTTGCTCCCGAGGGTGGCCCAACTAGTTATTTCGTTTCACGGGCATTACTTTGTCACACATCCAAGTAACTTTGAATATTCTTTTCTTCTAATAACTGAAATCATCATTAAAATAGCAATTTCAGTTCACTTTGGGGTGGCACGGTGATCCAGCGATGGCCTCAAAATTCTGAGGTTCACTCCCAGCCCCGTCTGTGTGTATGTTCTCCCCGTGCCTGCGTGAGTTTCCTCCCAGATAACAAAAATATGGGACATTAATTGGATACTAAAGCAACTCGATTGCGAAGAGGTATGATTGTGAGTATGGCTGGCAGTCAGTCCGGGGTGTACTCTGCCTTCTGCCGGATGACTGGCTAAATTCATCTAGTTTTTTAACATTGGTATTGACATGAGATCAGGGGAGAGCGCGGACGCAGTCACCCACTACCAGAAATTGTGCAGTCGAGATTCCCACATTTGGGGAATTTGCAGAGGTCAGCACAACCCAAGTGCACTGGTTGAGCCTCACCCTGGGAGAACAACCTTCTTGATCATGGTATCTCCCCTGCCAGGTAAGTATGTGACAAAATGGTGCGAGCACGCAAGTCACACCCGGTCACGCTAAATCAAGGGACGGTGTCATCACGATCACGAGAACAACCACACACACACACATCGGGCAAACCTTAACATAATGCATTAAAAATTATGCTTTCTATTTTAATTTTGAGTTTTAAGTGAGGTAGTAAATTGAAACCAAGAAAGCAGTGGAACATCGGGAGACAACAAACATCTTCACCTTAAATCGAATCTCGATGTTCCACTGGAACTGACAAGACTTCCTTTTCCAACAGTTGGATGTCCTTTTCAATACAATACTGCCACCTAGTGAGGCTTATTGCGCATGACAGCTTTGGCGATGTTTGGCATGAAGTCAATGAAGCATTCTCCAGTTGTTCTCAAATGATCACCCGCAACGTGCAATGTCCCGAGAGAGGTTGGTGGTTTGAGCCCACCAATTGACATCTCCACAATGCAATATTTACTGGGTTTTGAAGGATGTTAGGAGACCAAAAGCACTGAAAATTATGTCTCTTTGGTGCAATCGGTTAGTGTGTTCGGCTGTTAACTGAGAGGTTGATGGTTCGATCCCACCCAGTGACGTCTCCCCAATGTAATATTTACCTGGCTTTTGAAGGATGTCAGTTGATTAAAGAAAACAATAGAGATGACAAAGGTAGCTCCTCTGCAGCCCACCACAATTTAGCTCTTTGGAATTTGAGAGCCTTTTTTTTTTTAAATAAATTCGGCATCTTCCCACCATAAAATGTCAGTAACCATTTTCTTAATTATTCTGTCGATATACTCTGCCCAGTTCAAACTGACTTCCTTTTACAACTAAAAACTTTATCTTATCTACTGGTTCTATACAGTACATTCATCCGACAACTTCATCTTAATTCTAAGTAAAGAAAACAATTTTCGACTTGATCCCAGAACAATCGATTTTTCATGTTTGAGATTTTTGATCTACATTTATTTCACATCCAATCGAAGGCTAAATCCAACTCAGAAATTCGAACCTTGGCTAGTTCTAAAATATTATTTCCTCCATAAATGTGGTGTCGAAGGATCAGCACAAATTTGCACTTTTGCTTTATCCAAACAACTCATGAGTGAAAATGGAGTAGACGACAGGGGAGACCCAAGGTAGCTCCTCTGCAGCCCACCACAATTTAGTTATTTGGAATTTGAGGGCCTTTTTTTAAAAAAATGAACTCTAGAGTTGTAGATGAATAATGACTGTACAAATGTGATGGCCTTCATTTCAACTCCAGAGTCAACATGTCGAACAAACCGTAATGAAATTGGTTTAAAAATAAGCTGAAATCGAGCTAGCAAGGAGTCGAACACAGAATCTTCTGATTCGAAGTCAGACGCGCTTTCCATTACGCCAATAGCCCAGTGGTGGACAGAACCTGTCTGCTAGCCCATGTCTATTATTGTTACTCACACGCACTGTTCAAAAGCAGCAGTACTAAAAAAGTGCAACTGCAGGGATGCATTCCTGCCAGGACCCAGAACTGAAGTGGGGTTGCTGCAGCCACAACGTAGAGTACTCACCACAACACAATCACACGTTGTCTCGACAACCTGTCACAAAAGCTGTCTGTCTAAATTTGTTGACTGGCGAGGGTGAAAGGAGAACCTGCAGGACTTTGCACCAACACTCCACCGAAACAATGTAAGAGGCTGGGTCGGAATTAAACTGTCGATCAAGAAGATCAACAATTTCCGCCTTTAGCCCAAAGTTTGCTGGGAAAGACGAGAGCACTCCAGTAACTCTTGGCAGAACAAATTGGAAAATGGATGGATGTGTTTTATACCAAGGCATGAAACCGAAACTTGGACGTCATCTTCATAGCAGTCTGAAAAGTACTAGGGCATTGGTGGTGTAGTGGTTAATATAGCTGCCTTACAAACAGGTGACCTGGGTTTCATTCCCAGCCAAGTCATTCCTTTACTACAATCTCACCTTGTATGGAGTGGATGAAACTCTTGTGGTGATCATTGGATCTGGAGGCTTTTTTTTTTCTTCCTTGCCACTCCTGGGACAGAGCTCTGTTACGTCGGTTGATTGACAATGGTCTCCAGTCCCTTCGTTTCGTTTCGTTTTTGTAACATATGACTCACTGGGTAGCCAGCTGTTATGATTGTTCTCGTCAGATCAACGTCTGCTGGATGCCTGGGTGGGTCGACATGGATCGTCTGGCCCAGCTCCTCCATTATACCTTCTGAGCATGTTAGCATTTTGGCATGTGACCTGGTGGATTCTCATGTTTTCACTCACTCGACGTGTATGTTTATGGATGTGTGTGAGTGGTGAGTGTGCCTCTGTATGCGTGTAAGTCAAAAGAGGATGATGTGTGTGTGCATTTATACACTCCATCGCCATGGTAATTGGGATGGTGTCAAATGAAGTTGAATTAACATGCCCGGCTAGCTCAGTCGGTAGAGCGTGAGACTCTTAATCTCAGGGTTGTGGGTTCGAGCCCCACGTTGGGCGACTGGCTTTAGGAGTGGATGACATTTATGAAATGATTCACCAAATGTCCAAAAACTTGTCTCTTCTTTGGTAGTGGCCCATTTCCTCAACTCACTTCTACTGCACATGCACAACATACACACACATATCTTACTGCCACTTAAGCATTTCCAGTCTGCACAGGAAACCTGGTTTGCTGGGTCTCTACTTCATATTCGCTAGCATGCAAATGTCTCAGCATATGTGGAATAAGTCAACTTCTGTGTGCGAAGCAAACACCATGCCTATTCGCAATTGTTAATCTACAACCCATTTAAAGATTAAAAACAACAATTCAATTAAGAACACATTATACATATGCCAAACACTGCATGAAACATTATTTGGTTTGTATGAGATCAAAGTGATCCCAAACTTAAAAATGATGCTTATTGTTGGTAGTCATCAAACTTGCCACAATACTCTCAGTCTCACTTTCCAAATCTCGATCTCCACACAATCCCATTTTGAACCATTGTGATGCAACTTATATGCAGTAGTGTTCAAAATAAAAGCAGTCCAACGTCACCAAGCAAATTAATGCATGATTTCAGTTTGTTTGTTTTTTTGCAACTATTTAAGAGAGAGGCGGCAAGGTGGCGCAGCTGTTGAGTGTTGGCCTCACAGTTCTGCGGACCTGGGATCAAAGTCCAGCCCCACCTGTGTGGAGTTTGCATGTTCTCCCTGTACCTGCGTGGGTTTTCTCTGGGCAGGCCAGTTTCCTCCCACATCCCAAAAACATGCATTCCATGGAACCTCTAAATTGCCCCAAGATGTGATTTTGAGTAACCAGTTCAGGGTGAACCCCGCCATCTGCCTGAAGACAGCTCTGACAGCCTTCAACAGTCCAGTGACACTTGTGAGGATAAGTGGCAAAGAAAATGGATGGATGGATGAATGGATGGATACAACATCTCCTCTTAGGGTCAACATGCTCACATTTCACACCATAGTATCTTTGCCTTTCAATCTGTCTTTTAAAGGTTGAGGATGGTCTGGTGATTGACGTGAGAGTCAGCAAATGAGAATGTAGAGCGGGCTGACAGTTAACTTTAGCCATTCTAAATTGAACCAGGATATTTATTGGTCTATACATGAATCAAACACGTGTCAGAATTTTTTCTATTCAGTTCCTTCAAGAAAAAACTAAATTAATTGGAACATTGAAGAGTTGAACTGTTGTGCACCATTTTTTTTTCTTGGGATGAATTGTTCACTGTTTTCCAAACTGCTGCCTATTGTGAAGTGAATTGACTCATATAAAGGTTGGATGAAGTTTACACCAGGAAGTCAAAGTAAAAGCAAATCATCTAAATGATTGCTCGTACCTTAAAAAACTTGTGCAAGATCACTTTTGGAGGTGCCAATCGTCCAGGGGTGGGCAAACTATGGCCCGGGAGTACACGTTTCATGGAGCTCAAGTATGGACAGGACATACGTTGTCCTTTTCTCTGTTTTATCGACTAATTTGTTTACTCGATAGGGACTAGTATTCTTGACGTTTGGTTCTGCCGCAGTTACTCAGTTGCGCAAATGCACTCATTCCTCATGAGTGAGTGTGTTTCGTACTCACCATCGATGGCTTATCTATCTCCTGTTAAGCTGGTGCCACTTTATCTAGAGCAGAGCAATGCATTTTTTTTATTGGAAGCAGATGTATGATAATTATATTCACAATTATTCCTCCAGCCTTGTAGCCTGGTGATAAACCCTGGTGGTCACCCATGACATGGCTGACTGAGCCAGCACCAAATAAGTCATGGAATTCCTTTGAAGTCGACCTTTCTCTCTTACTTTCTAAGGTCAGACCTTAATCCTCCTCACTGAGCTTTTTCATCCATCCATCCATCCATCCATCCATCCATCCATCCATCCATCCATCCATTTCTTTCGCGCTTGTCCTCACAAGGGTCACGGGAAATGCTGGAGCCTATCCCAGCTGTCAAAAGGCAGGAGGCGCGGTACACCGTGAACTGGTTGCCAGCCAATCGCAGCGCACATAAAGACAAACAGCCACACACACAATCACATCTAAGGGCAATACAGAGATAATTGACATTTTTCTTAACAACAAACATACAAGCTGAACAGAAAGCCAAAAGGAGAAGGTGGTTTTTGAGCCACCATGCAGGGGAACCAATCAAAGTTTTCATTATGTGCTTGAAAAAAGCAGAATTTGTAGCTCATGTTATTTAGAGGTTCCAGTGAGACTCTAACTCTCGACCCCTCGTTGACTAGACCAATGCTCTAACCACTGAGCTATGGAGCCTCCGGCTTTGGCATGGGGGGAAAAGCTTTCGCCCCATCCGTCAGATGACTATGCTATTTCGTAGAGGATTCATTTTATGTTGGATGTTCTGAAGAAAGAATCTTTTTAGTAAAGGAACTGAACCAAATCAGTTTCTGAAATGATTCGATTTTTTGCTTTGTTGCCACCTGCCTATGATGCGATGAAAAAAAAAAAAAGCTCAGGCTGCAGAGAAATAATTGTATTTGGGACATAAAAGAAGTGCAACCCTCGCAAATAACAAGGGAACACTATATAAAGTTGAGTGAGTGATGACAATTGTTTCCTCTCTCATCTCTTTTATCTCTCATTTGTTTTATCTCTTTTGTGAGGTGAGGGTAACAATGGAGAGGTAAATTGACAGTTTAGCTTTTACACTTGGGGAATCGTCCGGAAGTGGGATCAAACCCCCAACCCCTCAGTTAACAGCCCAACACAATAAGCAATTGCGCCACAGAGACACGCTTAACTGTGCTTTTTGGGGCTTTTGATCTATTAACATCCAACAAAAGGCAGGCGAACGTTACATTTTGGAGACGTCCCTGGGTGGGCTCGAACCACCAACCTCTCAGTTAACAGCCGAACGCGCTAACCAATTGCGCCACAGAGACGCACGCAACTGTGCTTTTTGGGGCTTTTGATCTACTAACATCCTACAAAAGCCAGGTAACTGTTACATTGGGGGACCTGTCATGATGGCTGCCCATGAAGTCCTCCTTGTCAGGCCGAGGTATGTCAGCGCACTCAACATGACCCCGACAAGGTTGTGGCGCCCCTGAGTCAGTGAGTCATCTCTTCTGGGAGTGCAGTTCTGTCGTAGACCTGTGGGCGACACCCAGCCACCTTCAATTCCCAGACTTACCATCAAGGGAGGTCCTAAATGAGCAATTCGTGCTCTGTGGGGTGAGCCAGTCAAGGCATACAAAGGAGGAGTTTGAGAGGCACTGGCTCACCGTTGACACCTTCACAGATGCCATCTGGAACTCCAGAAACTTACTGGTATGGAGGCACAGACCCCCAGAAAATCCCTGGAAGAAAATGCTCTAAATAACACCCCTACATACCCACACTTTGAGGGTTTGGTCATTCTTTTCAAACTCAACCCGCTCATCTGTTCACATATCAAATAATATGTGCAGTAACTATGCATGACTTTTTGAAAGTGTAATTCACAAAATCAGGTCACAGACACAACAACAATCGACAATTCTTGCAATGCTTTATCCATTCAGCAGTTGTACCGCTTATCCTCACATGGTTCACAGGCATGCTGGAGCATAAAACCATCTGAAGTCCCTGATGATCTAGTGGTGAGGATTCAGCACTCTCACTGCTGTGGCCTGGGTTTGTTTCCCAGTCAGGGAATGTTGTTTGGTTCTAGCCAAGTGTGAACAAATGTTTGGAACGAAATTTGCCAAACAAATGTAAGTTTTCATCCATACCGCATAGTCTCATGTATTAACCGCATACAGACAATAAAACAACTTACCTTTGCTGACTCTACCTAAAACAAGAAATAAATACAATCAAAAAGCAATTCCGCTACAAAACACATCTTGTAACCTCCTAAAATAAATGGAATCCACTCCCATTTCCGGTTTGGGACTCAGGTAGGCAGGAGGCCACCACAATCTTAGCCAAAAGGCCAAAAGCGATGCCAGGGTGGTTCAGAATTTGGGTGGCATGGTGGTGCATCTGGAAAGCGTTGGTCTCACAGTTCTGAGGACCCAGGTTAAATCCCGGCCCTCCCTGTGTGGAGGTTGCATGTTCTCCCTGTGCCTGCGTGGCTTTTCTCCGGGCACTTCATCTTCCAAAAACATGCATTAATTGGACACTCTGAATTGTCCTGAGGTGTGATTGTGAGTGCGATTGGTTGTCTGTCTCCCTGTGCCCTCTAATTTGCTGGCAACTAGTCCAGGGAGTACCTCGCCTCCTGCCCGTTAACAGCTGAGAAAGGCTCCAGCACTCCCGCAACCCTGGTGAGGATAAGCGGCACAGAAAATGGTTGGATGCTTCAGACTTTGGCCGTGTGTGACACTGACACAGTCATTTGAACCCTAAGCACACCATGAAAAAGTGGGGTTTAATCAGAGAGTTAAGGTCTGCTGAGACTTTGAATAGCTTTGATCTCTGACAAACAAAGCTGATACGATCGAGTTGTTGGATTTTTGGAGTTCTGTGCTTAAAACACAAAGAAAATTGATGTAAGAAAATGCCATAAAGTCCTACCCTACACACCCCCAATTTGAGGGTTTGGTCATTCTTTTCAAACTAAACCTGCTTATTTTCACATCTCAAATAATTTGTCCCATACACAAGTATGCATGACTTTTTGAAAGTGTAATTCACAAAATCAGGTCTCGGAGACAACAAGAATCAACAATTCTTGCATTGCAAGTGTACCACTTGTCCTCACGTGGTTCAGAGTTATGCTGGAGCATGTAATGTACAGAAGTCTTGTGGTTAGGATTCAGCACTCTCACTTCTGTGGCCCGGGTTCGATTCCCGGTCAGGGAATCTTGTTTGTTTCTAGACCAACTCAGTGTAAATGGTTGACTGGTCACACAGCAGGATAAATGAATGTCGGTGAAGGTGACGAGTTTGAAGCTTAGCCAAACAAACATACGTTTTCATCCATACCGCATGTTCTCCTGTGTTTACCACATCCACGCCATCCACTGTAAACCTGCAGGTCGCTGCTGAAAATTCAAGTCCTGTAGCTCGAACACGGCTTTCGACTAATTGAACATGGTGTATGTAGATGGGAAGAGAAATGGAGTGGGAGTAGGGGTTGTTTTAAAGGAAGAATATTTGAGAACGTCTTGGAAGTGAACAGATTATAAAATCGCGTGATAAGGCTGAAATTTGAAATTCAGGTTGTTATGTCTGATGTCTTTAAAGGTTTGTCATCCCAATAAACATCCTAAAATAAACATTGTAATGAAAAATACATATAACATTATTAACTTCAATGTCTATACGAAAAAATAAATGTGAGCAGAGGGCGTGTCATTCCTGCGCAAAGTTGCAGAAGTGTCATTCTACGACATCCAAGTGGTCGCCATATTGGCTGGATCCTCTGTTCGTGACATCACCCAGACATTCGCCAATGAAAACACGCGGTGCACCCTACTATGGGAGACGAACACGCCCCTTCTGACACGGAATGAAGTTACCAGGGCAATATTCCACTATTGTTTCGAGTCATATTCAAATGATATGCGATCACGGCCTAATTTGAAATTCAGGTTGTTCTGTCTCATGTTGTCAATGCAGCCCTACGGGGCCACAAGCAAGTGCAATCTGTCGGCCGGTCCCAAGCCCGGATAAATGCAGAGGGTTACGTCTGGAAGGACATCCGTCATAAAACTGTGGCAAACAAATATGAGCATTCATCTAAAGAATATCATACCCGATAAGTCGTGGCCCGGGTAAACAATGCCCATCCCGGCACGGTTAACCTGCAGGGCGTCGGTGGAAATTCAGCGACTGTGTGTCGAAGACAAAGAAGAGGAGGAAAGCGGATTCATCGGCAGAAGAAGAAGAGGAATGCACAGACCCTCCAACTGAGTGTAGGGACTTTGAATGTTGGGACTAGAAGAGGAAAAGCTGAGGAGTTGGTTGACATGATGATGAGGGGAAAGGTTGATATGTTGTGCATACAGGATATTAGTCCAGTATCAGAAAACCAACAAGAGGCAGCATGGTGGCGCAGTTGTAAAGCGTTGGCTTCTGTGGGTTTTCTCTGGGCACTCGGGATTCCTGCCACATTCCAAAAACATTCATTAAATTGCCCCAAGGTGTGATTGTGAGTGCGACTGTTGTCTGTCTCCATGTGCCCTGCGATTGGCTAGCAACCTGTTCAGGGTGGAGCATGCTCATCCTCAAGGACTGCGGGGATTGACTCCAGAACTTTCTCCACCCTCGTGAGGATATGTGCCTCAGAAAATGGATGGATGAATGGATTTTACCATCAATTTTTGAAAAAGTGTATTTGCCATTATGAAGAAACAATGTCATCTTAGGGTTGCATTGCCTCCCATTGCACAGCATCATAGCTTTGAGTTGTTGTTGTTGTTGTTTCCATTCCATTCCATTCATAAGGCAAAAATATATCTGCCTATCTGCCACTGGGAAGTGGACGCTCGGATTTTGGAGGAGCATTGTGGTCAAGGAATCCGCTATGTGTTTACATCCTAATAATTGAAATTGAAAAAGGTACAACATGTGGCCTGAGTGGCTCAGTTGGTAGAGCATCAGACTTTTAATCTGAGGGTCCAGGCTTCAAGTCCCTGTTCAGGCAATCAAACTAGCAAACAGTGAGAATTTCTGATCTGTGCAATCTTGTTTTGAATCTGTCTCCTCACCAGAAAGAGATTTAAAATGTTGAATGAACAAGAATGAGTTCAGTTGAGGCAACACGGTGGATGACTGATTAGCACATCAAATTAAAAGCGCCACTTTTTCATAATAATTCAATTGATAACCCCTCAACTACAGTAAATATATTCCAAGAGTCTCAGCTTTAAATGCATAAAGACAATCGAATCACGTACAGATGCTCAGCCTTTTCGTTATTTCTCGGGTTTGTCAAGTGCTTTGCCGCAAAGGATTGTGGGCATTTGAGCATGCACTCGGAGCCAGTCAACGCAATTGTGCAGCCTCTCCATGCTAACCATCTTTTACATGGCAACAACGCATGTAACCTTTCCGTGAATGTGAAGTTCGCGGATGGATCATTAACAATGAGGTGGGACTTGAATGATTTTGTGAAAATTTACAGTTTGGTGGAGGAACCTTTTTCATGAACTGAATCGAAAGATTCAGTACACACAAAAGCAGTGTCCTGCTCAACAATGTCATACTGAAAGAGCCACGTATAATATAATGCATTCAAGCAGTATTTTACATGAGTAGACTCTTGCAAACTTCACAATCGATAAATTTTTAACAAGTACATAGTCATCAAATACAATACATTAAGACATCAAACTTTGGTTTTGACATGAAATCAGGAGACTGCACAGTCAAGATTCTCATATTTTATGAATTCAAAGGGATGAGCACAATCAGACTGCAAAGGTTGCGACTCACCATGGGAGATGCACCTTCATAATCATAGCATTTCTCGTGCCAGATATGCACCAAATGGACACTCGCGAGCACACAAGTCATTCCCTGATGGACTAGTGGTTAGAATTCATTTCTCTCACTGTTGCTGCCTGCGTTTGATTCCAGGTCAGGAAATATTAGTTATTGAATGGGTTTTAACAAGTATGTAAACATGAACAATGTTTGGGATGGACTGATGTTTGACCTTGTCTCACTAAACCAATACAATGCAAATTCTCAGCTACTCCCACAGCAGGATAAATGCACTCTATTGTTGGGGCGTGCTTCCATTTTAAAACTTTGCATAACAAGTCTAAGTTTTTGGCGGCACGGTGGATCAGCTGGTAAAGCGTTGGATTCACAGTTCCGAGGTTCCGGGTTCAATCCCAGACCCACCTGTTTGGAGTTTGCATGTTCTCCCTGTGCCTGCATTGGTTTCTTCCAGGCACTCCTCCCACTTTCTAAAAATTGCAAAATTAATTGGACACTCTAAAATTGCCCCTAGGTGTCATCGTGAGTGCAGCTGTTTGTCTTGACGTTCCCTGCAACCAGTTCAGGGTGTACCCCGCCTACTGCCTGATGACATCTGGGATTAGCTCAAGCACTCCCCCCGACCCTTGTGAGGATAAGCGGTGAAGAAAATGGATGGATGAATTTATATTTTCATCTAAATCAATCCATATCCGCTGGCTATACCGCCTTAACCCAGTGCGCGCCTGGCACCGTAAACCTGCAGGGTGCCAGGGGAAATTCAGTTGCTGTGGGTCGAATGCAGATTTCGATGAGTTTACCTTGTCGTCAAAGGGAAGAGAAATGGAGGAGGGTTATTTTTAAGGGCAGATATTTGAGAATGTCTTGGAGATTATCAAATGAATTGGTGAGGTTGAAACTTGAATTTGAGTGTCATGTAGTCATATTATAGATAACATTGGATCTGAAAATCTATCTCCCCACATGGGGTAAAATTCCACGACCCTGAGATTAATAGTCTCATGCTTTATCAACTGAGCCAGAGAGACCTGTATGGAGTTTCACACATACACACTTGTGATCTTGTGGAACCTGCACGGTACAAGCTTGCTCCTTTCATTTGACCGCATCCCAATTGCCATGGAGATGGAGTGTATAAATGTCATGAGTCGCTGTGCCCCACAAGTAGGATGTGACCAAGAGGTGAAAGAGAAATCCTGGAAGGAACTCGATGAAGTTGTTGTGGGCATCTTAGACACAGAGAGAGTTGTGATTGGTTGAGATTGTAATGGACATGTTGGTGAAAGAAGCAGGAGTGATGAAGAAATAAAGGGAAAGTCCAGCATGAGGTTAAGAAACATGATGGACAGATGGTTTTAGACTTGGTGAAAAAAGATGGAAATGGCTGTCATGAACAGTTTCTTCCAGAAGAGGCAGGAACATAGGGTGCACGCAGGTGGATTACATATTGCGCAGAAGAAGTCATCTGAAGGAGGTGACCTGTCAGGTCGTGGCAGGGAACAGCATCGGATGGTGGTGTGAAAAATGACTTTGGTGGAGCGGAGGGAGAATAATAAGACAAAGGCAGAACAAAGAACCATGTGGTAGAAGCTGAGACAGGAAGAGTGTTGTGTGGCTTCTCACAAAGAGGTGAGACAGGCTGTTGGTCGACAGGAGGTGCTCTCAAAAGACTGGACCACAACACCCAAGGTGATCAGAGAGACAGGCAGGAGAGTACTTGGTCTATTTTCTGGCAGGCAAGAAGATAAATAAAAGGAAGAGCAAATCATAAGTGAGAAATTTGGTTAAAGTGGTCCCCGCACCAGTTTTGATTAGATGAGCTCAATGCATGCAGCGATGTGCTTAAAATAAAGTGAGGAAAATTTCTGAAATGAAATTGAAGTCACACCTCAATAAATGCCATCTGTTCAAGTTGTCATGATTTCCGCTTTTCACCCTGGTGGCCTCGGTTGAACTCCTGTTATGGGAATTTTACTTATTCTTATTACTAAATTCCGTCATTTAGACTTTGCCACCTGCAAAGCTTTCATGAACTGAGTTCCAATATCATGGAAGAGATCTTCACCCAGCGAACGAGCTCCGACTTTTAACATGACAGCAATCTCGCCCCCCTTGCAATCCACCTATTTGGCGTGAACATTCATGTGGAAAATTGCCATCTAAGCATGGGGGCGATATTTGTTGGGAAAAAAAAAACAAAAAAAAAGACACTTCTCACATGATCAAGTGGCTCGGATTTCTGCTTTTCCCGCAGGAGCACTGTGTGAGAATAAGTCCTGTATTCCACCATTTCGGCTTTCATCATGCAGAATGTTTCCAACATATTGGGCCTGGGAAAAAAGAAATCTATTTCAGAAATAATAAGTGGCAGGGACCTCCACAGATTTTCCATTTGGTTTGGAAGTTTGGATTTCTAGTTTTCATTGGGATTCTTCTGGCCCGTCTTATGTAATGTATGTAATGAAAACTGCGAAGAATTTTTGGTGTAGCAACATGTGTCCCATGTGGTCTAGCTGTCAGGATTCCTGGTTTTCACCCAGGTGGCCCGGGTTCAACTCTTGGTATGGGAATGTTGACAGGACTCTGTAGTTTAGTCTTTGATTTACATGCTGAAAGTTCCCAACACAGTTGGTTAAAAAAAACTGAGAGAAATCAGTGTTTTGTACAGCAAAAGTGCCCCATCTAATATCCCTTTCAGTATTACTGTTTTTCATTTGCTCCTATTTACCCCGATGTGACTGAAATCTCAATACTGTTAATATGATTGGCTGACGCTTGAAAGAAAATAAAGAATTAAAAAAAAAAAGTTTAAGAAACATCGTGTCTCATATGGTCTTGCGATTCTTGTTTCACCCTGGACGGCCAGGTTCAATTTCCAGTATGTGAATCTTCTGAATGCAGAACTCTACCGCAACTGTACATCTCCTATATTGTGGAAAATAAAAACCAAAGTGATGTCCTACATGGCCAACAAGTCGGAATTTGTGTTTTTCAACCAAAAGGCCTGGATTCAACTTTTTGGGTGAAATGAGTTCAATGCGTGCATCGATGCACCAGTCTTGCCGGACGACATAGAAGTCTGCAGGCACACACGCAAGTCATTGGATTCCCCTGAATAGGCACACGTCCAACATTTACCGTGAAGAAAATAAGCATTTGTACACCCTGCCATTTTGCAAGTTATCCGACTTAGAAATCATGGAGGGCTCTGAAATTTTCATCGTAGGTGCATGTCAACTGTGAGAGAGATAATCTCAAAAGAAAAATCTAGAAATCACAATGTATGTTTTTTAACCATTTATTTGTGTGATACAGATGCAGATAAGTATTTGAACACCTGTCTAGCAGCGAGAATTCTGACCCTCAAAGACCTGTTAGTCCGCCTTTAAAAGTCCATGTATTATCCTGAATCAGATGTACCTGTGTGAGAGAAATTGCCAAGCAGCTTGGTGAAAAAAGGTCCACTGTTGGAGCAATCATGAGAAAATGGAAGAAGCTAAACATGACGGGCAGGGTACACCCTGAACTGGTTGCCAGCCAATCAGGGCAGGGCACATGGAGACAGACAACAGTCGCACTCACAATCACACCTCAGAGGAATTTTGAGTCTTCAATGAATGCTTGAATGTTTTTGGAATTTCCATACAGGCAGGGGCCGGGTTTTGAATCCCGCTCCTCAGAACTGTTAGAGCAGACATGTCCAAAGTCTGGCCCCCGGGCCAATTGCGGCCCGTGGACAAATTTTTACCGGCCCGCAGCCTCTATCATGAAATCAATAATATGCGGCCCGCCAGCACTGTTAACCACAGTATAAAATACATGTGTACAAAAAGCTATTTTTCATATTTTTCATTTCACCAGAAGATGGCAGTAGCCCTGTGGCCGCACTCTGGCCGCCGTGACCCTTGACCTTGCGTGATCGTTTCAGCCCAGCCCATTTCTAACATGGCCTCTGTAAACAAAAAAAGGAAAGTTGACCGCGAGGGCCGCCGCTTCCAGGACAAGTGGAAATTTGAGTATTTTTTCACTGAAATACGAAACAACTGTGTCTGCCTAATTTGCCAAGAGACTGTGGCTGTTTTCAAGGAATTCAACATCAAGAGGCACTACCAGACGAAACATGCTAGCTACGACAAGCTAACTGGGAACAAACGCGGTGAAAAAGTGAAGCAACTGGAAGCTGTTTTAACGACACAGCAAAGCTTTTTCACATGAGTCCGTGAGTCAAATGAAAATGCCACAAAGGCAAGCTACGAAGTGGCAACGCTGATTGCAAAGCACTGCAAACCTTTCACTGAGGGTGAATTTATTAAAGACTGTGTAATGAAAATGGTTGAGAAAATTTGTCCCGCGAAGAAGCAAGAGTTTGCCAATATTTGCCTGGCTCGTAATACTGTGGTACGGAGAATTGAAGACGTTTCATTAGATATTAAGAGACAGTTAGAGGCAAAAGGAACTGAGTTTGACTTTTTCTCGTTAGCGTGCGATGAAAGCACGGATGCGTCCGACACCGCTCAGTTACTGATCTTTTTAAGAGGAGTGGACAATGACATGAACGTGAGTGAAGAGCTTCTGGACCTCCAGAGTCTGAAGGGCCAAACAAGAGGAACGGATTTATTTGTTTCTGTTTGTTCCACCGTAGATGACATGAAACTACAGTGGAATAAAGTCACCGGGATTATTACGGACGGCGCACCTGCCATGGCTGGCGAGCGGAGTGGATTATCAAGCCTTGTCTGTAACAAAGTCAGCGAAGAAGGAGGCAGCGCTATTAAACTCCACTGTATTATTCATCAAGAAGTTCTCTGTGCCAAATATATGAAATATGATAATGTTATGAAACCGGTGATAAAGACTATTAATTATATTCGCTCCAAAGCGCTGTGCCACCGCCAGTTTCAACAGTTTCCTCTCGACATCCAGGCTGAATACGGAGATGTTTTGTATCACACCGACGTAAGGTGGCTCAGTCGGGGGTCTGCGCTGCAGCGCTTCTTCTCTCTCAGGGAGGAAATTGGACAATTGTTGACTAAAAAGGGACAACCCATGCCACAATTAAATGATCCTGTTTGGCTGGCTGATTTGGGATTTTTAGTTGACATAACGCGACATCTGAATGCGCTGAACACAAGCCTTCAAGGGCAAAATGCAGTGGTAAGCCAACTGTATTCACACATCAAAGCCTTTCGGACCAAGCTGCTACTTTTCCAAAGACACCTGTCACATGCGCAGCCCAATACCGCACATTTCCCGTCGCTGCAGGAAATTGTGACCAGTTTCCCACAGATCAATATCAGTGCGCAAATGACAAAGTATGCAGCAGACATCTCATCTCTGGTTGAGGAGTTTCAGCAGCGCTTTCGGGACTTTGCAGCTATTGAAAAGGAGATCACGCTTTTTTCCTCTCCTTTCTCCGTGGACCCTGATGACGCTCCAGACCACCTGCAACTGGAGCTCATTGAGCTGCAGTGTGACGCCGAGCATCGCAGTCGGCACCAACAGCTCCCTCTTGTCAACTTCTACCGCCAGCTGGATGAAGGCAGGTTCCAAGCAATTCGGACATTTGCTAAGAAAATGCTGAGCTTGTTTGGCTCCACATACATGTGCGAGAAGACATTCTCCGTTATGAACATTAACAAGAGCCGCATGAGGACGAGACTGAGTGACTCTCACCTGCGTGACGTCTTGCGCATCAAAACCACTGCTCTTGAGCCAGACATGGACTACATACTGCAGTCAAGATCCCAGTATCACCCTTCACATTAGTGCAGGCAAGACCTTTGTTAAGTCCTCTGAGTTGAATAAATTCTTAAATCTCAGTTAATTAATTTTTTTGTGATGGTCAAAATCACAGTTTGAATATGCAGTGATCATTGTTTTGTTTTCAGCACTTTTCCTACAGTGAGCATATAATAGTGAATAATATGTAATGTTTCACATGAACTTAGATATCCTTTATAGTTTTCTTAATTTTTTGTGGTTTGTGATTTCGGTAAAAACCTAAATGTAAAAAAAAATGTAAAAGTAAAAGTATGCCATTTGTAATTAAATTAAAAAAAATCCCAAAAAGTTAATTTGTATTTAATGTTAATGGTTCAAAGAATGTCAGGCTAAATAGTCGGCCCCCACAGATTTTCACCTTACCAAATCTGGCCCTCTTTGCAAAAAGTTTGGACACCCCTGGTTTAGATTGAATGTAAATTGTGTTGATTTTCAACATTTACATCAAAATGTTGTCAGATGCTTGTGATTTTTGGTCACATGGGCCATGTCGATCCAATAGATTGACGGATCTTCTTTCGCCGTGTATTGAATCTTAATCAACCGTAGAAAAGAATTTGTGATTTGTCATGACATCCAGTTGTTAGTATCATGTTGTGGCCACAAACTGAAAAGCTATTTGCTCAATATTTTGATTAAAAGAAATAAATGGCCCTGCCTCGCTCAATGACTTCCTGTTTCCTACTTTTTAACTGGCAATTGTTCTCTCGCGCCAACATCGCAAAGGCGCCGAATTACAGCCCTTCCTGCCTCCACTTAAATCCATACCATTGCGCACTATATTACGACCGCATGCAAACAAGGTGATGCTGTTCCTCCTCCCCCTACAAATTGACAAAGACCATCCCATTATTTTCACTATTATTCATTTCATTTTCCTCCTTTCTGTTGGTCGAGCTACAACGACTTCATTCATCCGCACTGGTTTGATTTTGGACCCTCTGGTTTTATTCCACTGCTGTGCAGTCTCTTGCTTTTCTCATCCCTCCAACATTAGACTGGAAAGTGTCGTGATCAGTGTTTGAAAATGTGCCGAAAGGAGGACGGTGGCTTGCGAGGAGGAACTTTGTGGAGCAAAAGAGGAGGAGGAGCCACAGCGCCAACTGGTGGACGCTGTGTTCGATCTGCAGCCTCAAACTGTGCAACGCAGAGCGGGTTGGTGAACTCGTTGCGTGGCTTCAAACTTAAATTATCCATTCCGGAAGCCATTTTGTGAAGTTTTCATAAAAAGAAGCGCATTTTACATGTAAATAGCCTAATCCGTTCCATTTTTCAGCCTGAAATTTACAGCAGTGTTGCCATGGAGAGTATTTGCACACAGCTCGTGTACACCAGCGTCCTTGCTTATCTTATTTTGTGTTTAAAAAAAAAAAAGTGTTTGAGAAGATCTGCATTTTCTGCGATTGGCTGCCAACTAGTTCAGGGTGTCCTCTGCCTCCTGCCCACTGACAGCTGGAATAGGTTCCAGCCCTTCCGCGACCTTTGTGAGGATATGCGGCTAAGAAATTGGATGGATGGACGGACGGACAGACGGATGGATGGCTGGCTGGCTGGCAACCAGTTCAGTGTCCTCTGCCTCCTGCCCGTTGACCGTTGGGATAGGCTCCAGCCCTTCCGCATCACTTGTGAGGATAAGCGGCTCAAAAAATGGATAGATGGATGGATGTTTGAGAAGATCTGCATTTTCTGCCATTGGCTGGCAAACAGTTAAGGGTGTCCTCTGCCTCCTCCCCGTTGACAGCTGGGATAGGCTCCAGCCCTTCTGCGACCCTTGTGAGGATAAGCGGATAAGAAAACAGATGGATGGATGTTTGCGATCTCCATTTTCTGCGATTGGCTGGCAACCAGTTCACTGTGTACCCTGCTTCCTGCATGTTGACAGTTGTGATAGGATCAGTCCCTTCTGCGACCCTTGTGAGGATAAGCGGCTAAGAATTTGGGTGGATGGATAGATGGATGGCTGGCAACCAGTTCAGGGTGTCCTCTGCCTTCTGCCCTTTGACAGCTAGGATAGGCTCCAGCACTCCTTGTGACCCTCGTGAGGGTAAGCGGCTAAGAAAATGGATGGATGGATGAGTACAGTTAAGCAAACTGATTGTCCCAATATGTACAATCGAGGTACACCCATTTTGTTTGTTGAAGAAGGAAGGACCAGGCCTGCTGAGTGATCCCAAATTCTGGACCTTCTCTGTTTTTGTCTTGCTCATGTGTGGGCAGAGGCTCGACCTTCCTCACGCTTCAATTCAGAGGGAGCGGCGCAGGAGCGCCATCTACTGACTACTTGGCCAAATAACATCACAATGAAAAGTGTCAGTCACTGTCAGAAAGTAGTTAGCGCGTTTTAAAAAATGTGTGTGATAAAGTTTTGACTCGAGGCGGTTTCTAAATCTTCTACATATGCAAGCGATTTGTTAGCGTTTCTATATATCTATCATTTTCTTTTGGTGATTATCCTCACAAGGGTCATGTAGTATCTATCTATCCATTTTCTTTTGCCGCTTATCCTCATGAGGGTCACGGGGTATCTATCTATCTATCTATCTATCTATCTATCTATCTATCTATCTATCTATCTATCTATCTATCTATCTATCTATCCATCCATCCATCCATCCATCCATCCATCCATCCATCCATCTATCTATCTATCTATCTATCTATCTATCTATCTATCTATCTATCTATCTATCTATCTATCTATCTATCTATCTATCTATCTATCTATCTATCTATCTATCTATCTATCTATCTATCACCCACACAGACTGGCCACCAAAGACTCAACACACAAAGCTTAAATACAAGACCAGACATAATTAACAAAGGAGGTGCAGGTGAGTGGCATGACCACACGAGGCGCTGCTATCCGGTAAATGCACAGTATGAACATTGTTCTAAACAATACATTTTTACTGGGGTAATGCAAAATAAAAATAATTGCTTACACATGACATGTCTACGTGATCGACATCCAAAAGCCTCAAGCCAGACTACACACAGTGAGCTAAAAATGAAAAAAAATACAGAAAAACGGCTACATATGCCTGCCCTTTGGATGGAGAATATTGGAGCAATCTTCTGTCAATTTTACTTTGGATCATTTCAGTGCTTTATAATTTCGTAATTTTTAAAGTGTCCTCTCCTCAGCGCACTTTGTGTCCGGAAGAGTGAGACATCGCAGAGTTAATTCAATTCTCATTACTTTGCTCCTTCTGTAGAGGAGCGCAACACATCATTGTGTGTAATTATGTAAGCGTTTGGTAAGTGTATCTCCCTCGTTACAGCGTTCGTGTGCCACTTTAGTCAAGTCTTGTTTTGTTCATGCTCCATCTTTGGCCTCGTAATTATTGGTGGTGGCTGATCTCTGCCGTGGAGGTAGATCGGACGGAGAGGCGGTTTGGCTGCAACGTCGTTGTCGCTCGCGGGCGGCATTGTTTTAAGTTTCATGTTTATGAGCTCAAACGGTTTCAGCAGTTGTCGTTCTTCTTCGTTGTCGATATTGTGATGATGATCACAGTATTACACTTGCAACCCATTTCCTGAATGGAAAGAAGTGTTCATATTTCAACTGTTTTTTATTGTTTGTTTTTTGTGTGGGGGGGAAAGTGCGGAGTTCTCCCATGAATTCATCTGGTCCCACTCGGCTCGGTTTTCTTCCCGGTTGAATTGGGCCAAACAACTTCCAGGTTTACACCCCCAAATCATTTGGCCATCACGACACTAAGTTTTCCTGAATACGGATGCAGGAGCATGTCGACGAAAGCCAAGCGGACCTCCTCCGAGGTGTCGCGACTGCTGTACTTGAACCTGGGCACCAGGTTCTCTCGCATGGGATGCCATTGCACATTGTCCAAAACCATGCACAGATACTGAGGAGAACAACGCTGTCGTTAATACATGAAGGCTTGAGGAAGCCTTTCAAATAAAAGAATGACAGTCCAATTTAAAAATAAAATAAATAAAGAACACTTAACATATGAACACACGGCTCTGTTGTGCAATGGACAGCACACTGGACTTCTAGATTAAAAGTGTAGTAATTAAAAGGTTGTGGGTTTGAGTCCCACCAGAGTCAATCTTTCATGAGAAGGAATGTGTGTTTGCTTTGCTGGGTTGAGTCCAAAAATTATGGTCGTCCATGAAAACAAAGTACTGCTACTTTGATGCGAAGCAGCAAGTCAGTTGTGTCCTTCAATCCAAGAATATGAATATTTCAAAGGATGAAGCCAATTAGTTTTGTTTCGAAAGAAGCCTTCCACTTCTATTTCTGCTGTTGTTTACAGACGTCAACTTTGTAAATTCAGTGCATTCTCAACACTGAACCGGAGAGCCAGGAATCAGATTTTGGAATCTCATTTTTTGCAAAATAATTCAGGCCGGGATGAGACAGCCAATGGCAAAATGCCTTTGCTATGAAATGTCAGTACAGTGGATCAAGAGTCATTTAGGACTGAGCCCTTTTGTTTGTTTGTGTGTGTGTGGGTTTGGCAGGGTGGTTGGGGGAGATTTTCCCTAATTACATATCACTAATTCAACAGAAGAGTACCAGAATGGATGCAACATACACCCACACCTTGGCTGAGGGGCACTCCACATACGGCGGCCACCTCTCAAACATATGGAGAAAAGTCACACAGACACGGGGAGAACATGCAAACTCCACACAGGCGGGCCCAGTATCGAACCCGGGACACCAGAACTGTGAGGCCAATGCTTTACCAGATGATCCACTGTTCCACTGCTGAAAAAGCATTTTAAAGTTTAATCATGGCAGATGTCAGAGGTGAGCGGTCCAAAAAGGCAGAAGGACAAAAAATACATGGAAAAAAAACAGATTTCTTTGTCTTATGATGCCATTTTTCATGCCCATTTATAGTTGTTTGCTTTTTGTGGGGTGGCGCATTTGTGTGGCGGGTTTGTTATGTTGCGCATTCTATCTCAATGAATGGCGGGGGAGGGGGGGGGGACTATGCCTTAAATAGTGTGCATAAATGTTCACGTCCTTTGCGTCTCGTGATACAATTTGTTTTACTTCAATAAAGAAGAGGATGTTTTTCATTTTTTGTGTGTGTTTTGGGGAGGAAGTTTTAAAGCGTGACCGCCTCTTTCAGTCAATTTTTTTTTCAAAGATTGTAATTTATTTTATTGAATTAATCCGAATACTGTCATGCTCCTGGAATCCTGCCCAGGCTGGGCGTGGCCAGCCAATTAGTTGGCACACACCTGCACCTTGTTTTGGCTGATTACACCTGGTACCTATAGGACCCGGTGACAACTGGTCCTCCGCCAGATCGTTGAGGTTCATGCCCCGTTCCAGCACTACCGTATCGGTGATCGTATTCCCGTGTGTACCGACCTCCGCCTGTTCTCCGACCGAACCCGTAAGCCTGACTCCCTTGACACATCTGCCTTCCTTGATCGATCTCACGTGTACCGATTTCTGCCTGCCTGCCCGCTGATCTGCTTTCTACGCCCGACGGCCTGCCCAATCCCCGACCTTGGAACAATAAAAGTTTTTCCCGAATTACATCTCTGTCTCCCGAGTCCTGCATTTGGTTCCACCCACCGTTCCGATGGGTCGTGACAAATCCCACTGTCATGAGCGTCCGGCAAAAGGTAGGACCCAAATGGAGGCGCATGATTTTCGAGGGGAGTTTAATTCTGGCTGAGGTCATACATGGGTAAACAGGCCAAATATTCTGACACGAGGTCCGATAATTATGAGGCAAAACTTGGAACATGAATGAAGTGGGACAGAAACACTGTCAAGAGGGAGATACACTAACAAAACAGTTGCGTACTCACACACACAATGATGCAGTGTCAAGCATCAACGCAAACCACAAGGCTCATATGCTAATTAGCGTGAAGGAAGTGCAGGTGAGGAGCTACTGGACAGAGCACATCGAACACCAGCAGTCATCCAAAGAAATAATGTCAACAGTGTATGAATCCATCTGAAGATCCATCCATCCATTTTCTGACCCGCTTATCCTTAGCCGCATCTTATCTGGACAACTGTGTGCCGTGTTCCAAATGATGTTCAATGAAGTGAAGTGACCGCAGGTGGCCTCCATTCAAGTTGGAGCAGGATCAGTAGAAATCAGATGCACCTGAGCTCAAGTTTGAGTGGCATTGCAAATGGTAGAAATACTGATTTATGAATTAATTACATGATTTATAAATTGACACACATCTGAAAAGACCACTGCCTTTAAGACATATTTCATGAAGATTTTTTTCAACAATGTTCTTGTGCACACAAAAACGTAAGAAAATCTAAATGTGATATGTAAGAATGGACATTTTTCTCATCAGTATATCATGCAATTATACGATACGAGTAATGCTAATATTTCCAGTTTTCCATCAAGTGATACTGCATCGGAACACATAATTCTCCCAGAACCCACCATTGACCTCATGATTGGAACTAATCCCAAACAAAAAGACTGCACGCTCGTTATCAGCAGGATTCCAACCTGCGCGGGGAGCCCCTAATGGATTTCTAGTCCATCGCCTTAACCACTCCGCCATGACAACTTGACTGCAAAGCTCTCTGGATGCATGTTTGTTTGTTTTTTTTTATTTGGGTGTTGGCTTTCAAGAAGACATTGTCAGTGACAGTGAAATAAAAAAAAAAAGGGGAAAAAAACCCTCTTTTTACAAAAGAAAATTAAAATCATTTGATGGTGACATGGTGGATCATCTGGTTAGAACAATGGCCTCACAGGTCTGAGGATGGCTGTTCAAATCTTGGCCCCACCTGTGTGGAGTTTGCATTTTTCCCTCTGCCTACGTGTTTTTTTTTTCAAGGCATTCTGGTTCCCTCCCACATCCCAAAAACATGCAACATTAAATGGAGACTCTAAATTGCGCGTAAGTGTGATTGTGAGTGCAACTGTTGTCTGTCTCTATGTGCCCTGGGACTGGATGGGAACCAGTTCAGGGTGTACCCTGCCTCCCTACAGCTGGGATAGGCTCCAGCACTTCTGCGACCCTTGTGAGGATAAGCAGCAAAGATAATGGATGGATGGAAATTATGCCATAGCTTTCTCCACATAAATTGTATAGTACATCCATGTACAACCTCTTAAGACTTTCATACAGTGTCGCCAGAAAGATTTCCCACATTTTGCTGCGAGATATCATCAAAAGCTGTTTTGAATATAATATAGATATGATAGTTTTCTTTTTAAAAAAAAATCTTAAAATATCTCATCAAGGCAGTCGTGTTTTCAGACATTTGTCTCGATTTATAAATCATGTAAATAATGCGTACATCAGTATTTCCACCATTTGCAGTACCGCTCAAACTTTAGCTCAGGTGCATCTGATTTCCACTGATTGTCCTTGAGGTCCTTCTCCAACTTGAATGGAGGCCACCTGTGGTCACTTCACTTGATTCAATGCACTTGCATTGGCATAGACCTTGCCTGAAACAATAATCACAATTAACAAAATGTTAATATATTTATTTTTTGTTTGGCCAACTTACTTAATAAAACTTAACACATCATGTTCAAATTTCAATAAGTTGTTGAAAGGATGATGTTAAAACGAGTCCACTCTTAAAATATTTCATAATTTAATTCATGTAAGTCAAAATGATCTGAGCAGACACCATACTGGTACAGATCAGCAGCGTTTACATCCGCTTTGGACAATGCAGTTTGCCAATCCCTTTGACGTTGAAGAAAGTTTTTCAGTTTGTTCTCCCTGCCTTTTAATAACAGCTGGAATCCTGAAGAATGACTTGTTTAGGTTGGGCTCTCCTCTGTTGGAGCAGCTAACCACAGCACAGAAGTTAACCATACCTGGAGGCTGGTTGGTTTGTGCAAGTTTGAAAAATAATGTGGTCACTTGTACGTGGAGCCACAGACGCCGGTATGCTTGCTTATTTTCCAACATGGTGCAAGGCCGAAAATCACCTGATTGTGACGTCATGTCGCAGGCCTTGGTCATGTCATATGTACTGTACCTTGAACATTTTAGGTTAATCCGATATCATTTAATGGTGTTTTGAGAAGATTTTTATCGGCAATCAGATTAACTTTAAATTTTCAAGGTACAGTACATATGACATGACCTATCGGATTAAGGCTTTTCATTGTGCAGTGGAGTATTCTTTTAAAAGTTGAAAAAAAAAACTATATTGATTTACTGTAATGCACTAGTATAGCAAAAAATCCAGGCTCCAAGTACAAGCTTGGGCACAATGTCAAGCGAAGGCATCACTGTAGTTGAAAATTTAAAACAAATGAAGAAAAGAGCAAAGCTTTGAACAAGGAAAAGTTTCTGCCATTTTTTTGTTTTTCAATATTTTACCATTCAATTTGATCTATAAGGAAAATTATAAACTTCATTGCTTTGGAGATTCTTTTCAATCTCACTGGCCCAAGGACTTTTCTCATGACTGGAAAGGGAACAGAAAGTCAAATCATTTAACACATCTTGCTCTGTGCACGCTGGCTTAAAAATAAATAAACTTTAGGACGTACGGCGGTGGCTGCAACTCGTTCTTGCGACTGGAAAAGGGCCTTCTGATGACAATCTTTCTCGGTGGAGACTCCACGTCATCACGTCTACAAACATGCAGCATTCACAATATTGCAAAACAAACTCTTATCAGTGACTTCCTACTTGTCAGAGAATGATGTCTTCTTCGATCGGCGACAGCATTTCGGCGTCGTCACTCACGTCTGTCTGTGCCGAACTGAGTTTTGTTCTCTTCTACTTTGGTGGATGTCTTGACTGGGCCTTTGTAACCACCTTTTGAATGGAGTAATGTTGAGACAAAATGCTCAGCATGCTTCGTAGGTGTGCAAGGACGTCTCTTACCGACGTGTCACCCAGAACCTTCTGTGGGTGTCATGCGACTTCTTTGGAAGGCTGCAGCAATAAAAACGAAAAACACATTTTGCTTTGTTTAAGACAGGCATGTCCAAATTCCAGCCCGAGGGCCAATTATGGCCCGTGTTCAAATATTCACTGGCCCGCAGCCTCTGTGAACAAATCTATTTCGGCCTGCTTGCACCGTTGACTGCTGTATAAAATACTTGTGTAAAAAAATATATATATTTTCCATTTTACCAGATGATGGCAGTTGCGCTTCGGCCACACTCTTGGTGCACTTGACATCTGACCTTTTGTCATTTCAGCACAGCATATTTCAAACATGGTGACTATAGATTTAAAAAAAAAAAGTTGATAGTGAGTGGCGTCAATTCCAGAACAAGTGAAATTTGAGTTGTTCATGGCCACTACCAGAAAAAAATAAACTACGACAAGCTTACTGGAGATAAACATGGCAAAAAATTGAAACAATCAGAAACTGTTTTAATGGCACAACAGTGCTTTTTCACAAGATATGTGCAATGCATTTACGTTTTCTATCACAGAGAAGACCTCTCCATTCCGCGGTCGTAACCTCAAAGGGCAGGAGGTCACCTGTCCACACGGCTATACTGGACTGGTGCTCAAGGAGATCAACAAGCCTAGTTCGGATCAGAAGGTAGACATTGTCAAGCTCACTGTTGGGTTCATGTAAAGATAATAGAGAAGAGTGAATTGTTAAAACAAATTATGGTGCTTCTATCACATCTGTGCATATTTAGACCCTAAAGGTGACTTATTTGTTTGAGAAGTTGACCTACTGGAACCTCGACACACTTCCTAACTCAAGACGACGCAGTGGTTCTGTCGATGGATTGGCCTGACCTTGTTGAAGATATTTCTTCAATTGCAATAAACCTTTAAGAAGCTATTTTACAGCAGTAAATCTGACAAATATCTAAGTAAATATGACTCCACTGAGAAATCAGCACACTGGACTTGTAGTAATTATGTCTACATCACAGTTCTGCTGTTAAACGTTTGAATTTCAGCTCTTGCCTTTCTGTGTGGAGTTTGCATCTTCCCCTTGTGAGTTTCTCTGGTCTTCTTTCTTTCCATCTTTCCAAAACATGCACATTTGGTCCATTGAAGACTTTAAATTGTCCATAGGCGTGACTGTGAATCAAGTCAACTATGATAGGTTCGAGTTCGCCCACAACCCAAATGAACTTTTGTCTCTTTTCACACTCATGGAGTAGTGGAAGACTGAAGAAAATCTTCTTTTGAGGTGAAAGATAGGAAGTAAATATGCATACCATATTTGGAATAAAATGGTGGCTGGTTATTAAACGTTGTCCCCAAAAGTGAATGGTTATTAAAAAAAAAGCAATAACTGATTTGTATGTATTTTGTATTTGAATAAAATGATACAAAAGCGAAATATGCCTATACTATTTCATCTGGACTTTTAATACATGGATAGAAAAAATTAATAGTTAGGTGCCAACTCACTTGTCACTGACGAACCAAATGAACCATAAGGATTACTTTTCAGTTTTTTTTTTCATTTAACAGGAAAAAAAAAATACCACAAGACTCACACAGACATTCATATAATATTTATATGAGAGTAATTTTCAAAATGGTGGCACGGTTGAGCAGCTGTAAAGCGTTGGCCTTGCAGTTCTGATGACTGGGGTTCAAATCATGGCCCCGCCTGTGTCAAGTGTGCTTGTTCTCCCCATTGCTGCGTGGGTTTTCTCCGGGCACTCCGGTTTGCTCTCACATCTCCAAAACATGCAATATTAATTGGACACTCTTAATTGCCCCTTGGTGTGATTGTATGAGTGTTGTCTGTGTCCATGTGCCCTGCAATTGGCTGGCAACCAGTTCAGAGTGTCCCCCGCCTCCTGCCCGTTAACAGCTGGGATAGGCTCCAGCACTCCCAAGACCCTTGTGAGGATAAGCGGTTAAGAAAATGGATGGATGGCTAGATAGATAAAAAGTAACCAATTGCCATACAGCCTTAATTTTGTTTTGTTTAATTTTTGATGAATGTTCCTTAGTACTGCATTGACTTCTCTTGTCTGGCTTGTACCTGTTCAAAATAAGAAGATATTTATTTTGGAGGTGAACATTTAAAAAAAAAAAGTTCAGATGTATGAATCACGCTCGTTTGATGTGTAGATAAATGAAAAGTGGGACACACTCAAAAACAACACTTTAATCAGTGCAAACTTAAATGGGCTCCTTCAACAACAACAAAAGGTGTCAAATAACTTGTTCTTGAGTGAACGTGAACAGTGGCAACTCAAAGCAAAAGCAAACATGGTGGCCAGTTGGACCGTCATTCAAGTTGTGCCAGGCCGCTGGCCACCAGTGGCAAGAAGACCAATTGTCCATCCCGGTCGTACAGCAACACTGACGGCTCGCTGGACTTGACTCCACTCTGGATGCATGAATAGAGAGTTGCTTAACAGCTTCTTGTAGCACAATAGTTATTTATACACAACACTCATTTTTCAATACTTGCGAGATTAGGGTGAGTAGAAATTGCACGTTGTCACTTAATTCCCTTTAAATTCAAATTTTAGTTCTCAAAAATTACAACTACCTTATTCTCCTAAATTTACAACTTATTTCCAAATTATAACTTTACTCCATTAAATAAATGAAAAAATATGACCCGAAGTTGAGCCACTGACTGAACGAGAGTGAGCCAACGGGTTTTTTGCCATTTTTTTTAAAGTGCGGAAATGAACAGAGGAAAGGAATTAATACTGCATGTGTGAAAGAGCATGCATTCATGTGTAAAGTTTATTCACATAAAATCAAAATTATGCAATATTGCGCATTTACTCAGGGAATTGCCAAATTTACCGTAATTTCTCGGGTATAATGCGTCTTGAAGTATAATGCGCACCCCCAAAGTTGACACAAAAAGTCATGAAAACCCTTCTACTAATGTACAACGCGCACCATTAATTTGCTGCTATCCGTAGGGTCAAAATACTGGGAATTATCCATTTCTATTTTGCTAGGTTTGTATTTGTTGGACTTGTATTGTTTTACAAAAAGTCACCATTCATAATAATTTTTGTGCATGTACTGATGCAGCGCTAATATATATGTTTGTGTATAGTGCAGTTTATCCATGACAATACACATCTTTGGCCAAGACTTCAAAAGAAGCATCTGACTCATCTCCAAACTAAAAAATATCCATCATAGCTATCTTTGGTGCATCACTGTCAAACTCATCATTGATGACTTGGTTCAGTTCTGGTGCCTCCTACATTTATGAACAGTGATCCCATCTTGCTCCCACAGCATGTCATCCTCTGTGCCATCCATAGCGTTTGTGTGGAAACATTTTTTGAATCCTAAGAGTCAAGGTTCCCTTTATTCCTCATGATTGTCAGCACCTTGAGGGGTAGGTCCACCGTGCTACCAGCGCAGCCTCTTTCCCCCGTTTGGCTAGAATCTGTCGCAGCTCTTCATAGCGTCAGGTCGCAATCAAAACGAGAGGTCAAACTACGTAGAAATGAGCGTAATGGGCACTTAAAAAAAGCGAGCATTTCAATTATGTGCACTATCCCGTTTTGTTTTAAATCAAATCAAAATCAAAAGCCTTTGTCATTATATGCTGTGCATACAATGAAATGATGAGTGCTTCTCCAAAAGGTGCAATAAAATAGAATAAAAATCCAAGAACATCTTAGGTAAAAAAAAAAAAAAAAAAAAAAAAAAAAAAACAATAGATAAGACATCAAGGCACAGTTGTTGCTAAAATAAATAAATTAAATGGACAAAAGTGCAGTTGTAAAATATTACATTACATTGTTGTCATGTTCAGTGGTTTGAGTTGAAGGAGTTGATGGTTCTGGGGAAAAAGCTGTCCTTGAATCTGGTTGTACGTGTTTTGTGGGATCTGTACCGCCTGTCAGAGCGTAACAGGTTAAACAGGTGATGACCAAAAGAGTACTTTACAATATTACTTGCTCTGCAGTGATAGCGGGAGTGTGCCCAAATGTGCCCATTATGATCATACTACGTAGTGTTGTTAGTTAGCTGTTAGCAGTTAGCTCACGTTGTTTTGCTTCCGGTTTGGCCGTGTCATCGGCCAGAGTGAGGTCATATTTCTTTTAAAAGCAGCTGCACAACTAGCCCTTGTAGTCGACATTTTTTGTCTTCGCTTAAGTTAAAACAAACTCATGGGCTTTCGTTACTGATGTTTTGTGCAGTAGCAACAAATATGTGACGCTAGCGATCGTAAAATGCAACGCTCCCCCCGAGGAGGTCAGGGTTCAGGTTGGTGGCGGACATTACCGTAATTTATATAAATGTTTAACATAAGACATCATATATATCGAAATGTATCTGTATACCTTTTTTTTCCCCACCACACTATGTACAGGTACACGACTATACAATGTGATTGTATGTTTTTATCTATCATCTGTACCTAAATATAATGTGCTCTCTTGAATTTTTGAAAATATTTTGGGAAAAAATTGGACATTATTTTCAAGAAATTACTGTACATAAAAGTGTGACTTGAATTAACATTGAATGTGTAGTCTAATTTTATAATAGCAAGTAATTTATTTTGGAAAACTTCCCCTTAATTCACATAAAATTGCTAATCTCGTCCTGTCAAATGGGAAATATGTATTCCACCGAATTTGCAATGTGCCAATTGTCCTACCAGAACTATGGCGGTGAGGTCTCCGTGCAGCTGTTCAATCATGGCCAACGTGGCCTTGAGGCTCCATTGTGCGCTGTAGGGAAGCATCGGGCCCTCCGTGCTTATGCTGGGAGGCTTGAAGCCCCCCACGTGGACCTTGAGCACTTGCGCAGGGAAGCGCAGCAGCTCAGCCGGCATCTGACGCAGCCTGAAGGGAAACAAACAATTATCCTGCCCCCCGTTGGTTGGTAAGGATGTTGCAATGCGTTCATACTTGCTGGTGGGCACGATGTCGTCGGAGCCGAAGTCCACGTGTTTGATCAGGATCTGGACAGGATTGGCGCAGATGATTTTCAGCATCTCGGCTCTGTAAAACTTGACGTCGACATACTCTGCCAGACACGGGCCGCCTGAAAACCCCCAATTATTGTGACTGTGAGGCCGGCTCGCCTTTCTCTGGTCTTCAGGTCACTATGGTTAAAAAGCTCCTTGGTGGCAGTGGTCCAGGGGTTTATGAAATCCATCCGGACATGCTGAAGGCTCTGGAGGCTGTCCGGTTTGACACGACTCTGTAATATCATATAGACAGTGTTACGGAGGGTTCCTCAGTGTGTTCCAACTACAGTGGGGTCACACTGCTCACCCTCCCGGTAATATCTAATCAGTAGTTCTGGGGAAGATTCAGGAGGTGCTGTGTGTTTTTCTCCCTGGATGTGGAACAGTGGACTCATGCTACATCCTCAGCAGGGTTCTCAGGGGTGTTGGGTGTTCATCCGACCAGTCTGCATTGTGTTTTGTGGACTTAGACAAAGCATTCGACCATGTGTCTCGAGGAGTCCTGTGGGGGGTGTGGGTACCAGACTCCCTTGGACATCGATTTTGTTTCTATCTTTTATGGAGAAAACGTCTAGGGAGTCCTGTTTGGTGATATCAGTATTATCTCTTCTTTTTGTAGTTGATGTAGCTCTGAAGACTACATCAAGCCACAATCTTCAACTTCCAATTGAGCATTTGCAGTCCAAGAGTGATGTGGTTGAGATGAGAACCAGCACTGCCAAATCTGAGGCCATGGTCCTCACTCAGAAAAGGGTGGAGTGTCCTCTCCAGGTCAAGGAAGAGAGATTCTGGCCCATTTGGAGGTGTTCAATTAATTATCTTGGGGTCTTGTTAACAAGTGTGGGAAAAATGTAGTGAGAGATTAACAGATGGATCAGTGCACAATCTGCAATTATGTCGACGCCGCTCTGCTTTGTCATGGTAAAGACGGAGCTGATCTGAAACGCAAAGCTCTAAATTTACCATTTGATGTACGTTCCTACCCTCACCTACGGTCATGATCTACTCGTTGTGACCAAAAGAACAAGATTGATAAAAGCGGCCAAAATGAATGTCCTCTGCAGGGTATCCGGGGTCTCGCTTAGAGATAAGGGGAAGAAAATCGGTCACCTGAGAGGGGCTCAGAGTGGAGCTGCTGTCCCTCGGCATTGAGAGGATCTAGATGGGTTTGGGAATCCAGTTAGGATGCCTCCCTGGTGAGGTGTTCCGGCTACATCCCACTAGGATAAGCCCCCTGAGACAACCCATGACACGCTGCAGAGAATGTCTCCTGGCCGGCCTGGGAACAGCTCAGTCTCCCACAGAAGAGGTAGGTGAAAGGGAAGTCTGGGCTTCCCTGCTAAGCCCTTGCCTCAACAACCTGACCTGAGATTACCGTAAGTACATTTATGGATTCTTAATTTAAAATTTGAAGACCATGGTGATCTTGTAATACGCTTTTTTTTACCACTTAAAACATGGGTTGGGAAAAAAAAAAAAAATATATATTTTTTTTCGAAATGATGTAATGCAGCTGCTGTTCAAGTCCTATAAAAAAGTGCTTTATTTTCTGTTAAGATGTCAAAAGGGTTTTGTGGCTCCAGTTTTTTATTTTCATTGGGAAAAGGGTCCAAGGACTCTTAAAATACGGACCACTTGGTGTGGTGTGTTACCTTGAGGAAAGTTATTGAGCGGCAGGAGATTCTGAACGTTGACGTTGATTCTTGTCATTTGCTCATCTAGACATTGCCCGTTCACTAGTATCTTGGCAGTGTCCTCCCACCACAAAAACACCTGCACCAGCGACAAGACGTCTGAAGTAAGTTTATAAATACGTAAGGGTCATATTTACATTGTGGCTACCTTATTAGGAGTCTCCAAGTGCTTCACACGGACATTCAGAGACTGGTCCAGCTCGGGCAGGCTCGGTAGCGTGACAGGCCCCAACATCCCCTCCTGAAGGTCGAGCAGACCCTGAAGATGAATGGGAGTGATAGCACTTAAGTAACAACATTGAAAATGTATACATAATCAATCAGTACCTTGATATCAATGTCCCAGATGTCCGAAATTGGGGGGGTGGGCAGAGGAGGTGCCTGAGACAGGGGGGAGAACATGAATTGAAAATTGATAAATACTGAAGAAATGCTGAGTTTTGCTTTTGCCATTTGATTTTTATCAAACAGGCCAGCTCCCCCACACGCCCCCCCAAATACATAAAGAGATTAAAAAACCTTTCCCAAAAACCTTATTGTCATAACAAAAATAATTTGCCAGGAAAGCGGTACATTGCGATTGAAATGCATTGTGCTCAGGGGCATGCCCAAGCCACTGGGCAGTGCTGCCTGCGAGGGGCATGGCCAAGCCAGTACCCCCTTCTGGCAGCTGTCACACAGTTGCTCTGAATTTGACACGAATTACACCAGGGATTTAAGCCTTGAATGTGTCATCGGAATTTGCCAGTTCGATGTGTTGCATTACTGCATGTTGGATTCTCCACTTTTGTGCGTAAGTTGTGTGGAGCATCAATTTGTCACAGCGGATCTGTGCCTTCACAGTCTTGTTACGTTTTAAAGTTTTGTCTCATAGCAGAGATGAAAGTGGACTTTCCTGAAAATACAAATGCGAGCACCGAAGGTGCAAAGTCCTGCTAGGGGGGCCTGGGGGCATGCCTCCCAGAATTTTTTTTTAAAAAAATGGGTGCCTGTGGTGCATTCTGGCGATATCTATGAACAAAATTCAGACAAAAATTTATAGTAAAATTTTTAAGTCCTGACCAAAAAAAATTGGGCAGAAGTTCTCCAAGGGCCAAGCCCAATTTTTTTTGCCCCCCATCCTCCTATGACTGGATGACACAAAATCACATTTGTCATTAAAATATCCTTAAAATATGACAACTTATCTCAAGACAAATTAATTAAGTGGACTATTCAGTAAAAAGACATCTAAAATTGTCGTTTTCACCACATTATATATATGCCTATATGTGCCTCTGCCCATACCTTGACGACCGTGGTTGCACATCTCTCTGGACTTCGTGACCTGGCTAGCGGCTTTGCAGGGTCACACCACTGTTCTCTCAGTAGTGGACCGCTTCTCCAAATGGTTGATTTTATTCTGCTACCTAAAGTCCCCTCCACAAAACAAACGGCCGAGCTCATGATAAATAACATATTCAGTTTGCACCGCCTTCCCACTGACGTTATTTTCCGAAAGGGCGACCCAGGTCATTTCCCGGTTCTGGAAAGAGTTTCGTTTTCTTATAGGGGTCACAGTTAATCTTTACACTGGCCATCACCCGGAAAACAATGGCTGGACCGAGCGCATAAATCATGACATGGAAGTGGGCCTCCGGTGTCTCTCGTGAACCGCACTCCTGGAGCCTACAGTTGATCTGGGTTGAAAACACGCATAACTCTCTTACCTCAGCGTCCACTGGCATGTCCCCCTTTCACATAGTGCAAGGTTATCCATTCTCTCTCTTCCTATATGTAGATTCCAACTCATTGGTGCCATCTGCGTTTGCTGTGGTGAGACGCTGCAAACGAAAGTGGGAGCGAGCCCGTAAGATGCTTCCGCGCCTCCAGTCAGGTGGGAAATAACGAATGCGATCTTGGCTTTGTCAGAGGGAAAAGCGGTTGGCTGTAGCTCGAAGTGGAGCTTGCATTGTGTGATAAATGGCTTAACATTACCAGAGTCCCCTGAAAAACGCTCCGGATGGGAGAATAGAGAGAGCAGACACCCGAATGTGCGTCGGGGACTGGCTCGTGGATACGGGAAGATCCTGGGGCAGCTACTGGCGCCAGGCTGGCGTCGACTCCACTGGGGAAAGATGCAGACAGGGAACTTAGCCAGGCAAAGGCCTCCTGCAACTGGTTGCTCTGCTTCTTGAACTGGCGAGCAACCATCTGGAAATATTTGTCGAGTTTGGCGAAACGCCGTCCTTGGGCCTGGAGGGCGTTGTGCACCCGATCTGAGTCTGCTGGGTCCATGTGCTGGCCAGATTGTTCTGTTATGACCAGAACACGAGGCTGAACCCAAAATGCACGACTCACACGAAACCAGGTACAGTTCGGGATGTGTCTTCTGTCAAAGGTCGAAACACAGGCAGGCAGTCCAAAGAAGCAGCAGTATCAGAATCAACAGACGTGAAGGCTGGGTCGTTAACGAGGAAGGGTGCACAGCATCAAAGACAAGGACATAGAGTTGTGGGAACCTGACATGAAGTACAACGATCTGGCAGAGACCAGACCGCACGGGTGCCAAGACAGTATATAGGGAAGGTAATTACCGGGATGAGACGCAGGTGAGCGCCTCTGCTCATCGGAGCAGGTGCGCGCCGGGTCACACACACCCATAACATATTATCCTGCCAAATTATGCCAAAAAAATATATACTACAGGGCTGTATTCAGGATCAAGACAAATTTTGCCTAGACTTTATCAATAAAACGACAGCTTTGTTTAAACCTGTCAGTTTCCCACGTAAATGTGATGTTTAGCCATTAAAAAAAAAAAAAAAAACAAAGTTGGCTTTTGGCAATTAAAAAAATATTCCAAAATGTTCTGTAAAAAACTTCTTTTCCTTTCGGCTTGTACCGTTAGGGGTCGCCACAACATGCCATCTTTTTTCATCTAAGCCTATCTCGTGCATCTTCCTCTCTCACACCCACTGTCCTCATGTCTTTCCTCACAACATCCAACCACCTTTCCTTTGGTCTTCTTCTCGCTTTTTTGCCTTGCAGCTCTATTGTACCCAAAATAATCCACTTACCGAGGAAAGTGGTAGTTTCCCCCCTAAAACGGCAATATATCGACACTAACACCATCATTTAACACCGTCGTCCCTGAACTCCTCTCCTCCAAATTTCTCCAGCTCAGCATCTCACCTGCCAGCTCCCAATGGATCTACAACTTCCTGACAGGCAGGACACTGGAGGTGAGGCTGGGGGCCACCACCTCATCCAAGTGCACTATCAGCATCGGGGCACCCTAAAGTTGTGTCCTCTCCCCTCTGCTCTTCTCGCTCTACACAATCGATTGGACCTCGAGGCAGCCAATTGTCAAACTCCTGAAGTTCGCAGATTACACCACAGTCATCAGCCTCATCAAAGATGGCAACAACTTTGCGCATCGACAAAAAGTGGCGAGACTGGAGCTTTGGTGTGGTCAACACAACCTGGTATTGAACACTCTAAAAACTGCCCCAAAACAGACTGTGATGGAGGACACAGTAATGACTGAATGACTGCTGTGTAGAACTGTCTCAGCAGACAGGCTGTGCTTCCTCAGAAGCTGGAAGTAGTAGTACATCCTTTGCTGGGCTTTTTTGAGAATGGAGTTGAGGTTCGTCCCCCACGTCAGGTCCTCTGAGACTGTAATTCCCAAGAACTTGAAGGTCGCGACGGTTAACACAAGACAGTTGGATAGCGTCAGGATCAGCTGTGGTGAATGTGCCTCCTGAAGTCCACAATCATCTCTACACTTTTTAGAGTGTTCAACACCAGGTTGTGTTGGCCACACCAAACCTCCAGTCTTGCAACTTCCGCAAGTCCGCCTGTGAAAGGTGGGACATTATCTCACGCTTCTGACGATCCATCTTGCGGACCTATGATCCCCAGTGGTTGAACTTCAGCTTCTGATTAAGAGCTTCATGGAGACTTTGCTTTGTGGACAAGTGCCCAACGCTGCCATCACGCTCCCCAGCTTCAACCTCCATTGTGCGGACCGTGTCGCTAAGCTAACATGGACAACAAAAAGGTGGTGGAATATGCTTTTATATCAACAAGAAATGGTGAACGGACATTACAGAGCTCCGCACACGCTGCAGCCTGCTTTTAGAGTCGCTGTTTTTTAACCGTAAGCCGTTTTATTCACCACACGAGTTCACGTTTCATTTTAGTCGCTGTTTCCATTTTGCCTCAAGCTAGCATGAACGCAGAACTGCTAATGCTCTTTGAGCAGATAAACGAGATTGAGAAAAAACACCTAGATTCGCCGCTCATTATCCTAGGAGATTTTAACAGCTAAACTTAACCACAAACTCCCTAAATATAAGCAGCACGTTAAATAACATAACACTCTAGATCCATTGTTATACATCCATCAAAAATGCATATCGTGCAATTCTTCGCACACCCATGGGCCCCTCTGATCACTGCTTGCTGTACTAAATACCTGCATACAGGCAAGCACCTAATGTGTGAAGCCTTTCGTAAAATCAGTTAAAAAGTGGACCAGCGAGGCCAAATTAAACTTCAAAACTGCTTTGACTCTACAGTCTGTAGTGTCTTTGAAAACTCACTGTGCATCCTAGATGAATACACTGATATTGTGTATGTCAGTTTCTGTGAGGAGGTCTGTGTTCCAACAAAATCCTTTCACACTTTCAATGACAATAAGCTGTGGTTTTCAGCCAAACGTATGCAACTCCGCCAGGCTAAAGAGATTGCATATCACAGTGGGGACAGGGCCCTTTACAATCAGGGGTGTCACAAGATTTTATGATGTCGCCGCATTCCCTCTATAACAGGAACTGCAAACGGGTAAGGGCACTCTGTATAAGCTTAACATAATGTGAGGTGTTGACGGACTCCCTTAACTGCTATAAATGAAGAAGACTGCATCTTGCACATTTCAGAGTCTTATTAGAAATGAAAGTGCTCTTTGTTCTTGTTCGTTCGTTTATTCTTTGTTCTGAATGTCGTACGAGGGAACCACCGACTGACTGCTGGAGACAAATGCCTTGTGTGTTGTTGCACACTTGGCCAATAAACCTGATTCTGATTCTAAAATACATCACAAAAGGCTTGATTAGGGTTTATTTTTTGCTGATTAATAGAAATGATATTTTGCCATAAAAAAAAATAAATATTTGATCCCAAAAAGTTTTTGTCAGGAAAGTGGTACTTTCATATGGAAATGAAAAATACAACAAAACCCTTATTTGATCACAAAAGGCTACATTTGGCGATAAAACTAAAACTCTCTCCTTGTTCATTCACATGGCAGTTTCCAAGGAAACAAAATTTTTTCACACCAATTTTGCGGGGTCCATCAGGGTGTGTTTGTAATGATACAAGATGGAGCTGAGGTTCATTCCATCCAAGACGATCTCAACTGTGAGTGGTTGCCTGGGGTTAGTCGGCAGTTTCTAAAACAAACAAAAACACACTCAGCGTTTACCTTTGTGTGCGTGGGTGAAAGTATGTGCATGTACCACTACGTTGACATCTACTCGGCGATACAAGAGCATTTCACTGAGGAGCACCACAGCATTCTGATGCCAGCTGCCGACTAACTGCGGACAAGGACGTCACCAATCTGAAGTTTGCGTTTTTAAATTTGTGTTGTGTATTAGTTGTGTAATACCAAATCTTACAGAGTTGATGGCGTCTAGCTGACAGGCCACGCAGAGTTGAGGGATGTCCTCACACAGTAGGCTAGGGTAGACGTGGACCACTGGAATGTTCTCTACCAGGCCATAGTCCACGTACTGGACCTGCATAGGTCAACATCTTAAAACTTGATACTGGACATGATCACAACATATTGACTTAGCAGTAGCACATCAAATAGTTAGGATGAATTGGTCAATATACAGTGACAATGACTGGCTCTGCTCCATTTTTTGCATAATCTGTGCAAAATTTTCAGAAATAAATGGAAATTAGGGGTGCTCCGATCAGTGTTTTATGCTGCCTATTATGCTGATCACTGCTGAAACCGTTCATATGTATTAGGTGTAAATTGATCAATTTATTTATAGTGAGTGGTGTTGACCAGTGGTCCCCAACATTTTTTGCACCAGGGACCGGTTTCAAGTCGTCTCTCTCTCTCTCTATCTATCTATCTATCTATCTATCTATCTATCTATATATCTATATATATATATATATATATATATATATATATACACACACACACACACACACACACCATATTTTCACGGCAATAAGGCTCACTGTATTATTAGCCGCAGGCCCGGTGGCGCTTGCGAGACAGTGAGGCACAATTGCACCTTTATTTTTCGAAACAGAAGAACAGACTTATACTTTTTTCCCCACCACTATGAGTGGTGGAAGCGAGTGATGAGTCAATATACCATCTTCACCCACGGTTTCACGCCGAACCAAAATCTTTACACCACAGCAAACAGAACAGCACAAGCAGCAGATAAGAAAACCATGAACGAAGAAATAATTGGCACAAAACATGCACTTCAAACTTTATTTACATACATGTTTAGGATACATTAGCAACATTAGCTTAAAAGCATACGAGAGCATCCATGCACACTATTTAAAAAGGTACCGGATAGGAAACAGAGTTCAGTGGTACGTACTTTACTGACATAATAGTGTAAATCATGAGTTCAGTTCTACTTTATTTAAGTATTTAACTATGTAGCTATACAGTATAGCTGTATAGAGATACTAGCTGAAACCATACAGTAGCATGTATGCACGCCTTTTAAATACTGCAATAAAGTGCAACCAAATTCACTGTTTACAATGTTAAATACATTATTAAAGTACAACCAAACTCAAGTTTTCCTCTGGGTACCTTTTTAAATGGCGTGCATGCTTGCTACCGTATGCTTTAAGCTAGTATCGCTATATAGTATAGCTACATTATTAAATATGTTAATAAAGTACAACCGAACTCACTGTGTATATGGTATATCCCACGCCGCTCGTAACTTCACTTCGCTTAACCTATTCACGCCATGTCGAGTGAACATCGAGTGTTGCTTTGTTGTTTTTCTTTCACAGCGATTGTTGTTCTTTGTTAATTAATCCATTGCTCGTGTTGTTCTTCCAACTTGGCCACTTCATCTTGTTTCCACGGAAATTCAGCTTGGTCTTCTCAACTTTGCAAAGCTCGTTTTCCTACTACCTCAAGTGGAAGCAGACACGTTAGCCCAAGCATCCACAATCCTTTCATTGTGGCGTAACTTCCCGGGGCTGCTTCTTAATAACATTGTGTTCGCCATTTGTCATCCATCGGTCCCAACTTCACTTTTATTTTGTTCACGGCGATATCCAGCGAATGAAGTTGCTTCATTGTTGTTTTTTTTTTTCATGGCAATCGCCAAGAATTAGAAATGAGCTCATTAGAGGGACAGCCAAAGTTGGATGTTTTGGAGAGAAGATTTGAGAGAGCAGACTTCGATGGTTTGGACATGTTCAGAGGCGAGAGAGTGAGTATATTGGTGGAAGGGTGCTGAGGATGGAGCTTCTAGGCAAAAGAGCGAGAGGAAGACCAAAAAGAAGGTTTATGGATGTGTTGAAGGAAGACATGAGGGCAGTTGGGGTTAGAGAGGAAGATGCAGAAGATAGGCTAAGATGGAAAAAGATGACACGCTGTGGCGACCCCTAACGGGACAAGCCGAAAGGAAAAGAAGCTTGTTCTTTGTTAATTAATCCATTGCTCGTGTTCTTCCAACTTGGGCCACCTAGACTTGTAGGCTCCCAGTATAACACCAAACTCTAAGTTCATTAGCTGCGCTTGTTTATTCACGGTGGCTGTTTGTTCTTTGTAAGCACATATCTTTGTTGGTGCCATTTTGGGGGACCTTAGCCAAAGCTATGTTGTTCAGCTCAAAACATACTGGCGTTATGTACCTTCTGGGGGGTGTGCCTTTAGCGTCCTCTCCACACCCACTCTTTCTCCTGTAACTTCCACATGCTGTCCTCTCACGTGTCCGCTTTTCCTTTATATAACTAGCATGTCAGTAAGAAATGCTTACAATCGGTTACAAATTTTGGACAACGGATCATGTATAAGGCGCTCCCGCATTATAAGGCACCCTGTCTGTTTTGGAGGATATTCAAGAGATTTAAGTGCACCTTATAGCCGTGAAAATATGGTGTGTTTGTGCGTGTGTGTGTATATATATATATATATATATATATATATACACACACACACACACACACACACACACACACACACACACACATATCCACTCACATTTGACGAGCGCGTTTGCGCCAGCGGGCCATCGCACTCGCAAATCTGCACAGTTGAGCACGAAATATTACACGCGTGAAATTTGTTACGAGTCGTAAAAATAGATTTTGAAAGACGTCGCTTATTTTGTGTAATCTTGACATTAATTTACGTGTTTATTTCATAAATGTTAAAAAAACAAGCCCGCTCCTAAACAATCAGTATTCACCCGGAAACAGGAAATGCAAGTTAACCATATTGAGCATGTTCGGAAGTGATGCCAAAAGCACATGTTCCGACCTGCTTCACGCACCGCATTTACGTTGAAAGTCATCAACATAATGAGCCATGTCAAAGGAAATTCAGTAACACCAGGGGTGCTCAATGTGTCAATTGCGAGGCAGTTTTGGTTGATCGTGTGACGGTGTGCCCAAAAAAAAAAAAAAAAAAAAAAAAGACAGACCATCATCCACCTCGTCGCTTGATTCAGGTGTGGCCAATACGTCGAGCGCACCCACATAAAAAAGCATTCTAGCAAGGCGACCTCCTATTTATGGCAGTCGGAGCGATGCGGGCGTGCAGCCACAACAGGCGAGCTGCTTGAAAAGTAGATCTTGGGGTGAGGATATCTGGGCACCCCTGAGTTACAATGAAAACATTTCTGGGATATAACAGGTAATGTTTCAAGATATATAAAGATATAAAGTTATAGGTGTGGTCCACCAGCCAAGCACGCAGATATAAAGTTGCCGGTATGATTAGGGATGGAATCTCAAGATCGTAAAATAACTTACTGAGTTCTTATACCAGAGTACGTAGTTGTTACCGAATACCATAATCATAATTTATTGACACTACACAGACTGAGAGAGACATTTTTTAAAAAGGTCAAGAGACATTCAATTTCAAAACTAAGTATTTATATAATGAAATCATTTTATTTAATCATGATATATTGTTATCATCTAGCGTAATTTATGGCGGTATCTATTGTCAATCCATTGATGAAAGCTAGCAGTAGATCTATATGTTCCTAAACAATTTAGAGGGGAAAAGTTTTCAACTTCAAGATAACGCGGTATCATGGGGGAAAATGACCGTTGGCCTTTAGATAAATGAAAAGACTAGTCTAATGTTAGAATTTAGATCAAGTCAAAGTAAATCACAATGTCATACTTATTATCGTTAGATACTGAAAATTTACCTGTGTTAAATCCCAGAAATGTTTTTCTTGTAACTGAATTTCCTTAGACATTGCTCATTATGTTGATGACTTTCGATGTAAATGCCCTCGCAGTATGTGAAGAAGCTCCGAACATGTGCTTTTGGCATAACTTCCGAACATGCTCAGTAAGGTTAACTTGCATTCCCTGTTTCCGGTTGAATACTGATTGTTTTGGATCAGGCTTCTTTTGTAACCAACATTTATGATTTAAAAATGCAGCCCTATGGGGGCACAAACCAGTGCAATCTCTAGGCCGGTCCCAAGCCCGGATAAATGCAGAGGGTTGTGTCAGGAAGGGCATCCGGCGTAAAAACTGTGCCAAACAAATATGAGCGTTCATCGAAAGAATCCCATACCGTGTCGGTCGTGGCCTGGGTTAACAACGCCCGCCCCCGGCACTGCTAACCAGCAGGGCGTCGGTGAATATTCAGCTACTGTGGGTCGAAGACAAAGAAGAGGAGGAAACCGGATCCAGCGTCAGAAGAAAAAGAGGAATGCACAGAGCCTACAACTGAGAGTAGGGACTTTGAATGTTGGGACTATGACAGGAAAAGCTCAGGAGTTGGTTGAAATGATGATTAGGAGAAAGGTTGATATTCTATGCATCCGAGAGAGCAGGTGAAAAGCTAGTCAGGCTAGAAGTTTAGGAGCAGGGTTTAAATTATTCTACCATGGAGTAGATGGGAAAAGAAATGGAGTAGGGGTTATTTTAAAGGAAGAGCTGGCTAAGAATGTCTTGGAGGTGAAAAGAGTATCAGATCGAGTGATGAGACTAAAATTTGAAATTGAGGGTGTTATGTATAATTTGGTTAGCGGCGATGCCCCACAGGTAGGATGTGACCTAGAGTTGAAAGAGAAATTCTGGAAGGAACTAGATGAAGTAGTTCTGAGCATCCCAGACAGCGACAGAGTTGTGATTGGTGCAGATTGTAATGGACATATTGGGAAAGGAAACAGGGGCGATGAAGAAGTGATGGGTAAGTACGGCATCCAGCAAATGAACTTTGAGGGACAGATGGTGGTGGACTTTGCAAAAAGGATGGAGATGGCTGTAGTGAACACTTATTTCCAGAAGAGGGAGGAACATATAGTGACCTACAAGAGCGGAGGTAGAAGCACACAGGTGGATTATATTTTGTGCAGATGATGTCATCTGAAGGAGATTACTGACTGTAAAGTAGTGGTAGGGGAGAGTGTAGCTCAACAGCATAGGATGGTGGTGTGTAGGATGACTCAGGTGGTATGGAGGAAGATTAAGAAGACAAAGGTAGAGCAGAGAACCATGTGGTGGGAGTTGAGAAAGGAAGAATGTTGTGCCACATTTCGGACAGAGGTGAGACATGCTCTCGATTGGCAGGAGGAGCTCCCGAAAGACTGGCATACTACAGCCAAGGTGATCTGGTAGGAAATGGGAGAAGGAAACTTGGTGGTGGAACCCCAAAATACAGGGAGTCATACAAGGAAAGAGATTAGCGAAGAAGAAGTGGGACACAGAGGACTGAGGAGAGGCGAAAGGAGTACATCGAGATGCGACGTAGGGCAAAGGTAGAGGTGGCAAAGGCTAAACAAGAGGCATATGAAGACATGTACACCAGGTTGGACACGAAAGAAGGATCTCTACAGGTTGGCCAGACAGAGGGATAGAGATGGAAATGTGTTGACTGGTGCCAGTAGTGTGCTAAATAGATGGAAAGAATACTTTGAGAAGTTGATGAATGAAGAAAATTAGAGAGAAGGAAGAGTTGAAGAGGCAAGTGTGAAGGACCAGGAAGTGGCAATGATTACTAAGGGGAAGTCAGAAAGGCACTACAGAGGATGAAAAATGGAAAGGCAGTTGGTCCTGATGACATTCCGGTTGAGGTATGGAAGCGATTTGGAGAGATGGCTGTGGAGTTATTGACCAACTTATTCAACAGAATACTCGCGGGCGAAAAGATGCCTTAAGAATGGAGGAAAAGTGTTCTAGTTCCCATTTTTAAGAACAAAGGCGATGTTCAGAGCTGTGGGAATTATAGAGGAATGAAGTTGATGAGCCACACAATGAAGTTATGGGAAAGAGTAGTGGAGGCTAGACTCAGGACAGAAGTAAGTATCTGCGAGCAACAGTATGGTTTCATGCCTAGAAAGAGGACCACAGATGCATTATTTGCCTTGAGGATGCTAGTGGAAAAGTACAGAGAAGGTCAGAAGGAGCTACATTGTGTTTTAACTTTTACCACTATTATCGAGAGTACACACAAGCAGCATGTCTAACTCTTTTTGCTCTATGATGCCCAGACTACGTTGCTAACTAAAGCACTGGTAATGTTTGTAATTATGAGTGTCGCCCTTTAAGAGCCGGAAGGGGGCGGAGTCAGGTAAACTAGCAGGAGACCGCGTGCTTGGAAAAAAAAAAAAAAGATGTCAGGCTGCGGTTCATTGCGCTGGATCTGTTTTCATGTGCGCTGAGAATGTGTGACAAGTGCGCAATTGCTACTACACAAAATAAGCAACATCTTTCAATATCTACTGGTAACTAATTTTACGCGTGTGATTTTTCGTGCTCCATTGTGCAGATTTGTGAGTGCGATGGCGCCCGTCAAATCACAGTTACTGCCTTGACTTTCTGTCCTACACGTTCCTGTTTTTCTTCTTTCAAAATCCAAGAGATTTTCTTTAAATGCTGATTGTTTTGTCTCCATGTGGCGAGGCAGTTTTGATGGTTTCATGGCTTCATTAGCAAGTCAGTCACTGCATATTACAAAGAGTGGGTGTGGGGCTTGAATTTCCTGTTCCCATGAACCCATAAGACAGAATCTTGGTATTTTCTTTTAAATGCAGCTTTCCTTTTGTAGGCAGTGTGTGAGCTCTCTTTTGTCTCTTTGATGTCTTGTTTACCCTTTCCAAAGAAACGCTCCAGTGACCTGCTTCGGGTTCATTTTATGAGGGCTTGCTTGCATTGTTGATTCAAGAAAAACCCACGCCAAATGACGCGAGTATGGAAGTTGTTGTCTTTCAAAATTAGACAGAAGAAAAAACCAATTATTTATTATTCATTCTTTGCGGCCCGGTACAAAACAAAATGAGTTACGGACCAGTACCGGTCCGGGGACCACTGGTATAGGCAATTTAATCAGACATGTTTGGGTTTGGAGCTGCTGCAAGTCTGAAGTGTAAAGGGGGGAACTTCAGCAGATCTCGGTGATGATGGAAAAAAAAAACAATCACGATTATTTCGGCTGATCCTGTAATTATTAATAAACAAGATTAATTTAAAAGTCACATATTTTGGATATTCAGACCTCCATAGAGTGACTCTCTAACCTGGACTTAGTACAAAAGTGTCAATTTAATTAAAAAAAACAAACAAAAACAGTTTTGTCTACTGTAAAGCGTCCAGAAATGCCCCATTTGACAGGTACTTGTTTGACACAGTTTTGTATCCACTTTCTCCATATTTGGCTCAGACCTCACCCTTTCTTCTAATTGGTTGACTCTGTGGAGAAGACCCATGTCTGTTTATGTTTATAGTGCTGGCTCAGGAGCAGAGAGGTAGCGGAGATCTTTGCTAGTGCTATGGATAAGCTCAAGAAAGTCTAATGACGCGGTTTCAGGTATCTCAGCATAAAAATGTTTGGGACTCAGGAATGTGTGGACGATGTTACTTGTTTGATGTTATGATGTTTCACAGTTACTGAGGCACCAAACAGATCATACATCCCAAATAAGAGAAAAAGTAGGTTAGCAAAATACAGGACCTTTTCAACTTTATGTACTTTATTCAACTAGCTAAACAAACTTAAAAATATAACTTAAAAGAACAGCCGGAAATTAGATGACTGGTTACCACATCTGCCTCACAGTTCTAAGGACCTGGGTTAAAATCCAGTCTTGCCTTTGGAAAGTTTGGAGGTTCTCCCTGTGCTTGCGTCTGTTTTCCTCAGGTACTCTGGTTTCCTTCCTCATCCCAAAAATATGCATTGTAGGTTAATTGGAGACTTTACATTGCCTGCAAGTGTGAATGTGCAGGCGAATGGTTGGTTGTTTATATGTGCCCTGCGACTGGGAAGCGATCAAATCAGGGCGTATCCTGCCTCCCACCCATTGTCGTCTAGGTCAGACTCCACTGCACACGTGACCCTAGTGAAGATAAGTGGTACTACCAATAAGATACAATACGAGCTGGTCAAACTGACTTCGAACTAGCAGGTTAAACAGACACACTCACTACCGGAAGATTAATGTGAGTAAGTTTAGCTTGGGTTTCAAGACCAGCAGGATGATTGAACAATAACCCACCTTGACGTGTCCCCCCCAAGGCCTCCAGCACATGGCCCCGGTGCCACAGCATGTCGGGTCCGATGACGGCACATCCCTGCATGGTCTTCCATTTGTACATCTTCTGACTGGGCAGCGGTTTCATACTCTGGTGGATTTTCTCCCTCAGCTGCTCCAAATGGTACCCTGAAGATAATGACACAAAAAAACTGTCAACCCATGATCCTTAGACATATCACGGGTTTTAGTGTTTGCGTTACCTGCGGCGTCTGTTCTGGCGTAGATATATCTGTCTTTGTTGATGGCAGTGATTGTCAAGTGGTTGTGACCCAGTTGTGGAAGCTCAGGTGCTTTGTACAGATCAGTTTTCACCTACAAACCAACAAACACTTGCATGTGTCGCAATAATTCAGGTTGATAATTTGGGTTTGAGCACCTCAGTGGGTCTGGTGGTGCAAGGTACGGGTCTGGAAATAAAAGGTATTGAAGAGTATGCTGAGAGAGGAGGAGGTATTTCTTTATGAGTCTTGGTTTGTATGTTGGTGTGAGAAGAGTTAGTTGCATTGGGCTTTTCAACAGCAACGCTGACCTCTCTACAAGGTGACAATATAGGTTATTGGTTATGAACTTATTAGGTGATTAACCTGAGAGACAACCTTAATCTTGAAAGTCAAGCCTAAAACTCGTGAAAAACTAATTGTATTTTGCAATAAACTGCATCCACATTTTTAATTTACGGCAATAAATGTGTATGTGTTTAAATGGAGACCCACACTGGCTTCCTCTCACTGAGGGCAAGGCCCTCATGGGCCAGATGGTCAGAGAGACTAACCAAATCTCCCATCTTGTTAGTACACATCTGAGTAACAGCCAACGGTCGCTTAGCCGACACCTCCAGGCGATGAGAATACATTAGAACCGGGATCACAAAGGCAGCAAATGAAAGTGGAAGAATGTAATTTCAGACCTGGATGGTGATTGGGACTGAGGCTCCTGACAGGTTGTACCGCATGAAGTCGCAGGTTGTGGGTGTGCAGATGTTTTGCCCCCTTGCAGGTCTGATAGAAAAAAGATGTAGTTGCGAGAATCATGAAAACTGTGTGTGTGTGTTTGCGTGTGTGCGCGCATGTGTTACCTGATGTCCGTCAGCGAGCACTCCAATCTAAAAGAACCGACTAATGAAGGACAGAGTGGCTGCAGGTTGCTTACGTGTAGCTTGACCTTGTTGCCGTGGTCACATTTCATCTCCTGTTGCCAGCCAACACACAAACAAACTCACTGACCTGTTCACTCAAATTGGCATGAGTGGCCAAGTCCCAAGATGGAACACCTCTACAATATTGCCGAAAGAGACTTTGGCACAGATCTGTCCTCTTTCCTTCTTGACATGAGCTGCACAGAACATGTCAGGCTTCCACTCCACGTTTTGAGGCTCCAGGTGCTCACACTCATTCAGAAGCTCACTCAACCTGGAATATATTGAATACTGAGCAACAATTAAACTCACAATTAAGCGTGTCAAAGATTCTGGGTAGCATCAAGTGAATGTGTCATAAACAGAATGCTAGGGCGGACCCAAATGCACGACACGGTAGACAGGGAGGCAGTTAAAGGAAGATCTTTATTCATTCCATGGTCATAAGCCAGACAGTCAGTCAGAGTGAGCAGCAGTATCAAAAGCGTCAAGCTTATGGGGTTGGTCGCAGGACAGGCGGAGGTCGGTACATAGGGGTTCAGGATCAGGAACGAGAAAGTGCGGCAACGAAGCATAGATGGCAACGATCACGCAAAGCCAGACCATCCACTGGGTCCTAAATGTACTGGGGTTAATTATTCCTGATGCAGGTTTGCAGGGGACCTGCACAGCCAGGGTTGGGGCCAGCAGGACCATGACAGTACCCCCGCCCCCCTTAACGGCCAGCTTCAGATGGCCCAGGAGCCTCAGGATGGGATGCGAGGAAGTCTCTGATAAGGCTAGGGTCAACAGTAAAACGGGACGGGATCCAGGAACGTTCTTCTGGGCCATACCTTCCCAATACACCAGGTATTAAACCCCCCTCCCTCTACGACGGGATGATAAAAGCCGGTGTACCGAGTACACCGGACCTCCATCAATGATGCGGCGGGGAAACTCGCTTGACTGGGGGGACTAATGGCGATGGACGAGTTGGTCGAAGCTGGCTTACATGGAACGTGGGATGAACCCTCAGCGATCTGGGAAGTTTTAAGGAAACAGCGACAGGGTTATCGATCTCAGTGATAGGAAAGGGACCCAGGAACCTGGTAGCTAGCTTGCGTGACTCCGTCCGCAGCGGAAGATCCTTTGTGGACAGCCATACGCGTAGTTCCACCTTGAACGCTGGTGCCCTTCTTCTCTTGAGGTCTGCCGCGGATTTGTAGGAGCTGCCCATGCGTAGTAGCGTCTTTCGGGCTATTTCCCAGGTACGCTTGCACCGTCTCACCACTGCCAATGTGGATGGCACCGCGGAGTCGGCGGCCACAGATGGAAACGGAGAGGGAGGGTAACGATGTGGAACGGAGCCAAACCTGTGGAAGTGGAAGGCAGAGAGTTGTGGGCATATTCCACCCATCCAAGGTGCTGGTTCTAAATGCTGTGATCATGCGATGCCAGACAGCGTAGACAGGTCCTGATGTATTCTTTCTGTTTGGCCATTGGACTCCAGGTGATGACCTGAAGTGAGGCTTACTTTTGCCCCGATGAGGGTGCAGAATTCATTCCAGAATCGAGACACGAATTGCGGTCCTCCATCCGACACTACATCCACTAGCAGGCCATGATAGCGGACGACTTTGTCTTGTAGTAGCTGCGCAGTCTGCTTGGCGGACGGAATCTTAGGAGCGGGTACAAAGTGGACCATCTTAGAAAACCGATCGATGACTGAGAGTACCACTGTGTTCCCCTGAGAGCAGGGTAGACCTGTAATGAAGTCGAGAGAAATGTTTGACCAGGGGCCAGAGGGAATTGGTAGCGGCCGTAGCTCACCCATCGGTCGCAGGCGAGAGGTCTTATTGGCCATACAGATTGGTCACGCGTTGACATACTCCCTCAGGTCCTTTCCTAGGATTGGCCACCAAAACCGTTGTTCAACTACTGACCAGGTCTTCACCATGCCGGGTGACAGACAGTCTTGTTCGTGTGGGCCCAATCGATGACGTCTCCTCGTAGCGAGGGTACCACGAACAGACGGCCGAAAGGACATTCGGCTGGGCCAATAGAGTCCCTTAGAGCCTCCTTTACCTGTGTCTCGATCTCCCAGGTGAACCCGGACATGAAGCAGGCCTTCGGAAGTATCGGAACACTAACGGGCTTTGTTCGCTCCCCTTCATGGATCCGGGATAATGCGTCCGGTTTGCCATTCTTTGAGCCTGGACGAAAGGACAGAGTGAAGCAGAAGCGAGTGAAAAAGAGTGCCCGCCTGGCTTGGTGAGCACTCAATCTCTTGGCGGTCCTCAGGTACTCCAAGTTCTTATGGTCCGTAAGGACCAGAAATGGCACTTGTGATCCCTCCAGCCAGTGTCTCCATTCCTCCAGCGCCGTTTTGACAACCAATAATTCTCGATCACCCACATCATAATATCGCTCTGCCGGAGTCAGTCACTTACACAAGAAGCCGCATGGGTGAAATCCATCCCTTGCACACATCTGGGAGAGTACTTCTCCCATTCCCGAGTCCGATGCATCCACCTCCACCACAAACTGCCTCTCTGGATCTGGCATGATCAGATTAGGTGTCCTGGTGCCAGGTGGACGTGTGAACACCCTTATGCCTGAACATTGTGTTTGTTATAGACAATCCGTGATGAGCACAGAAGTCCAGTAACAGAACACCACTTGGGTCCTGATCGGGGCGGCCGTTCTTTCCAATCACGCCCTTCCAGGTCTCACTGTCATTGCCCACGTGGGCATTGAAGTCCCCCAACAGAATGATAGCGTCCCCAGATGGGGGCGCTCTCAAGCACTTCCTCTAAGGACTCCAAAAAGGTTTGGTACTCTTAACTGCTGTTTGGTGCATAAGCACAAACAACAGTCAGGACCTGTCCCCGTTCCCAATGTTTCTTCAGAGCCACCGTCTCTAATCCGTAGATCATGGCCGGCCTCACCACTGTTTTATAAACTTTGCCGTTCATCCTAGCGGATACTTTTGTGTCACATAGAACACCAGACACCTTCCGCCAAATGTTCCATCCCGCTTGGACAGGTTTCTTAACTTCCTTACCACACTCACCATTGCACTGTATTGTTGACCCCAGTATTTGAAGTCGTTCACCCTCGCTATCTCTTCTGTGGAGTTTCACTCTTCCTCCTTCAGCCCTCTCATTTACACAGATATATTCTGTTTTACTTTGGCTAATCCTAATTCCTCTCCTTTCCAGTGCATGTCTCCATCTTTCTAATTGTTCCTCTGCATGCTCCCTGCTTTCACTGCATATCACAATATCATTTGCGAACATCATGGTCCAAGGGGATTCCAGTCTAACCTCATCTGTCAGCCTATCCATTACCACTGCAAACAGGAAGGGGCTCAGAGCGGAACCCTGATGCAGTCCCACCTCCACCTTAAATTCTTCTGACACACCAACGGCACATCTCACCGCTGTTCTGCTTCACTCATACATGTCCTGCACTATTCTAACACACCAGACTTGTGCATGCAGTACCACAGTTCCTCTCTTGGTACTCTGCCATAGGCTTTCTCTCGATCCACAAGGACACAATGTAGCTCCTTCTGACCTTCTCTGTACTTTTCCACCAGCATCCTCAAGGCAAATGGTGTGTCTGTGGTACTCTTTCTATGCATGAAACCATACTGTTGCTCACAGATACTTACTTCTGTCCTGAGTCTAGCCTCCACAACTCTTTGCCATAACTTCATTGTGTGGTTCATCATCTTTATTCCTCTGTCCAGAGTTCTGAACATCGCCTTTGTTCTTAAAAAATGGGGACTAGCACACTTTTCCTCCATTTTTCTGGCATTTTCTCTCCCACTAGTATTCTATTGAATAAGTTGGTCAAAAACTACAATGGGGAAATGAAATGCCAGTATAAGCTATTTAGCTACATACAGGAAAAACAAAGTATGAACTCATTTTTGGACCGGTGAACTGACGTCTGAACTAGTTTGCAGAGAAAATGAACTTTCCCAAAACATATCGCAGGTTAAAAAAAAAAAAAAAATTGTCTTTTTTTTTCCCAAATATCGTGCAGCCCTATAGACATACCCATTTTTGGAGCAGACCAACTTCTCTGTTATTAGCACCTCAGCTATATCAGTGAGTGTGTCCGTTGGCCTGCTCTTGAGCATCTTGACTGGTAGAGGTTTTGTCTTGGGGGAATTTTCTGTTTGAAGAAGAACGAAATGAGTAAATCAGTTCGTGAGTTTATACAGCAGCAAACAACGAGTCCACACTTATTCGCGGTTCACTAATCACAAATTTACTTGTTTATCCCACCCCACCATGGAACCTATCCTCACCTATTTTCTTGAACATTTTCCCATTCATGTTTTCTTTTGCTCTCTCTCAAGTACCCAAAGAGAGTCATGGCTCAAAGCAAAGGGCCAACTCTCTGTATAATGGAGCAGAGCATAGCTTAGCCCAGGTTGTTAGTGGTTAAGCGGAGTCTTTGCTGCATGTGTATGATTTTGTTCTGTTGTGTGGCAGTCAAAAAGCTCAGGAAAAATTACCTGAAAATTACTATTTTTATGGTTTATGAAGGTAACATCCACACACAACTCCAATGCATTTTTTCAAAACCAAATCATCTGTTGGTCACTTATTTTTCAAGATGATTGGAATGCTTTTTAAATGTCTTTGGATCAAAGGTTTGTGGTGTATTAGTGGATTCAACTATTAACAGTGCCGTGGAAAAAGTACTGGCCCCCTTCTAAAATTAGGATTAGCATTTCCCCACTTTAATTTAAGACAATCAAAAAAATGTATAATGACAAATATAACAAGGGAACCTAAAACACTCTTTTGAAATGGTAATTTTATTTACTAAGGAAAACATTTTTCAAAGTCATCTGGCCGTGTGTCGGAATATTAATGGGACCCTTTACTTTATTTACTGTACCTGTGGCTATTATGGTGAACACCTTGTTGTGAGCCAGGCATGTGAAGCGTTCGATACAGGCGTTGCTCCACTTCTTTCCAGCCAGAGGAATCACGTCTGACAGGCAGCACTGGATCGCCTGTGAGATACAAAAAAAATAAACACTAATATCAGTGTACTGATGCCAAAGTTTAAAACAAATTAAGCATCATTACCAATGTCGGCAAGGAGAAGAACTCATCCTTCATCTTCCGCAAGTCGCTGGCTGACAACACTGTTTTATGTCCGTAGTCAATTGAGCGTACCGCCACATTTCGGCTCCTGGGATGGCCTGACACACGCACGCACGCACATACCCACACACACAATTATCACCCTATTCAGAATAAAATCCCAACCTTTATTTTATTAAGAGCATAATAACAATAAATCATTGATGATTTGCGATTCCTTTTTGAACCTATATTCAATTGACTACAATAGTAGATCTTAAATGTGCAACCAAACTTGTTTTTCATGAAAATATTCTCCAACTTTGGATTTGTTAGCTGACACACGCTCCATATGACATGGGACGGGGGATGTTTGCCACTGAGTTACTGAAGAGTTCAACCTTTGTAGGTGGAACTCGTTCCCATTCTTGCTTGATCAAGCACTTCACTCAGTACACAGACCAGAGTCTCTGTGTCATATTTTGTGCTTCAAAATGCGCCATATATTTTTTATGGATTGTGAGCAGGGGAGTCTTGTACTCTCACTCTTTCACAATGAAGCCACACTGTTTAGCTTGGACTTGTCTTTCTGAAATAAGCAGGGTCATACTGTTAGGCCTTGATGTTTATGTCCCAAGATTTCTCCAGATTCTCTTAACCTTTTGATGATATTGTCGATTCAGTAGTGAAATCCCTAAATTCCTTGCAATTGTACATTGATTAAAGTTCCCTTAAATGACAAACCTATTTGTTCAGTTATGCAAGAAGAGGTGAACCTTGTAACATCTTTGATTTTAAACAAATGAACCTTTCAGTACACTCACCTGTTTCCAATTAATCTGTTCACCTGTTGAATGTTCCAAACAGATGTTTTTTTTTAAAGCAATCCTCAACTTTTGCAGTGTTTTGTTGACTCTGTCCCAGCTTTTTTTCAGAACAGTTTGCAGGTATCAAACTCCAAATGAGAATATTTGCAAAATAAATGAATGAATGAAAATGTTTTATCATTATTCTTCTGTGTACAGTACTTTGCTTTCAAATGTGGTTTTATTTAAAAAGTTTTATAGATAAAGTTAAGTTTAGAGTTGAATCTTTGTAGTGTATTCAATTAAGTATCTACATCGGTGGTGGACTTGTTAGAGCATCTGCCTCACATCTCTGAGGACCTGGGTTCAAATATCCTCCCCACCTGTGGGGAGTTTGAATGTTTTCCCCATGGCTGGATGGGTTTTCTCCAGGCACTCCCGTTTCCTCCCAAAGACATGCATTAATTAATTAATCGCGCAACCCTTGTGAGGATAACCAGCTCAAATTATGGATGGATAGATGATTCTGGAAAGGAGCTGCCATCGGTTGGCAGCTCTGTTGTCATAGCCATAAATGCATTTTTCGTAATAAATGGCATCGTAATTTCTTTTAGTGTTTTGGCTTTTGGTTTTCAGTCTTGGATTCTCCATTTTCGGGTCATGCAGAAAATTTTCATTTAAGCTTTTAAGTACAATTTGTATGGTCTCTTTTTATGGTTATTATATCCATCCATCATCTACCGCTTTTCCGGGTCGGGTCGCGGGGGAAGTAGCTTCAGCAGGGATACCCAGACTTCCCTTTCCCCAACCACTTCTTCCAGCTCTTCTGGAGGGATCCCGAGGCGTACCCAAGCCAGCCAAGAGACAGTCTCTCCAGCGTGTCCTGGATCGTCCTCGGGGGTCTTTTTTATATGGGTATTATATTGTCATGAAATTCTGACTAAATTCACAAAATAAGCAATAGAAAATAGACACATAAGGATATGATGCTCATGTCCTTACCCATGACCTCAACTCTGTACCACGTGTTATCATCAAAGCAGGCCACGCAGGCCTGTCCAATGACAGGACAGTAAACCATCAGGTCTTCTCCATTCTTGCCGTTGTAGCACTCCTGAAGCTTTGCTTTGAGCAGCGATAACTCCATATTGTCAGTCTGCTGGTCACACACATAATAATGAAGACTAAAGACCAGGAATGAGAGTGCGAGGATATGATGCAATTTTTTCGTAAAGCGTTAACAAGAGCTGTTTAGAGTGGAGAGGACAACTTACAGCATAGGTGCGCAAACATTTGTGTGCAAATTTGTACATTTTTAATAAGATATTGTGAGAAATAAGCCAGAGTTAGATGAGGTGAAAGAAGTAAAAATATGGGTGTAAGATCATTTAGTTTTAAACTAAAATAATTCCTTCTTTTAAAATCAGAATTTTTCAATTTAAATGAACAATAGATTTCATTTTTAAATCATCTTAAAATGTTTTTTGGTTGTAGTGTTTTTAATTTAATCATTTACACTGAATTAACAAGCCAATAATCTAATAATCAAAATGAAAAATGAATACATACAAAAATAGTTAATTTTAAAAGCAAAATTTTAACTCACTCTCATCTATGGAATTTTAATTTTAAAGAACTTGTAAAAAATTAAAAGTTAATAAAAAATATGGCGGCACGGTGGGGCAGCTGGAAAGTGTTGGCCTCACAGTTCTGATGACCCGGGTTCAATCCCAGACCCCTGTGTGGAGTTTGCATGTTCTCCCCATGCCTACGTGGGGTTTCTCCGGGCACTCTGGTTTCCTCCCACATCCCAAAAACATGCAACATTAATTGAACACCCTAAATTGCTCCTAGGTGAGATTGTGAGTGGGGCTGTTTGTCTCCATGTGCCCTGCGATTGGCTGGCAACCAGTTCAGGTCGTACCCTGCCTCCTGCCCGTGGACAGCTGGTATAGGCTACAGCACTCCCCGGCCCTTGTGAGGATAAGCGCCTAAGAAAATGGATGGATGGATAAAACCATCAAATTGAAGGGAAAAATGGCTAAATTAATGCTATACAGAAAAAAACGGTGAGGTGATATTTTTGTGGTTTAGGACAAAACAATTAGGATTTTTAATGGACTTTTTAAGGTGCAGTATTGATGGCAGAGTTCATTTTTGTCTTTAGTACCAGTTGGATGTAGAAGTCATCAGGGCTATTGATGTGGGTCACCAACGCGCTGCACTCTACATGGATTTTCGGTAAGACGGCCGGGTAGTACTTGAGTGGCCTCCTGCTCAGCTTCACCGGATAATAAAATCTGAAAGTGACGATAACACGCAACTGCAATATCAACACAGAATATTGAGAACATGTAAATGGAAGAGAGGGTGGCGTCATTGCGAGCTATTCATTTGGAGCCTGGGCCTTCAGTGGTGACTTCAGCCAACTATAAAAACCACTAACACTATCACAGCCAAATTGTAGAAACCATCAATCCCATGAAAAAACACAATGTACTCGTAGTAGCAAGCAACTGTGCTACATTCGAAACCTGGAGCAATTCACAATCAAAACTTATTCATCTATCCACTTCTTCAGCCACCTTTAAAGAACGACTTTGTTCAAAAGTCATATGTACAATAAACCCTCCAATGTATAGTAATATTATTATCACATATATTTTGGACATTAATTGAAAATAAAGAACATTTTTGAAATCCAAGCAAAATCTGGATACGTGCCAGCTTTCCAAAACAATCCTGGAAGAAAGATCCTTGACCCCCGCCCCTGACGTCGCCGGTGCTTAGCATTACAGACCATTCGTTTAAGGCTAAGCCAAGATGCCGACATGTTGTGAAACATAAATGAGAAAATGCACCCAAATTTATCCTCCTTTAACCTTCTTTGGGGTCTGACAGAATAGAGCTGTGGATGTCACAGTTGAGGCTCATTCATCAGCAGGGAAATTTGCACACATCTAATCATTACTGGTTATTAGCCACTTAGTTATAGCCTCTCGTGCTGGTACTGTATAAGCAACAACATACTTTATGAGGCGAGATGGTGGCACAGTTGTTCAATCCCGGACCTCTGTGTGAGGAGTTTGCACGTTCTCCCCGTGTGTGCGTGTGTGTAACCTGCCTCTCCCATTGACAGCTGGAATAGGCGCCAGCATTCGTGCGACCATCATGCGGCTAAGAAAATGGATGGATGGCTATAGCCCTGTAAGCTCACAATACTTGCCGGTTACTATTAACATCACTGTGCTAATGCTAATGCTAGCGCTGCACTAACAATAGCGTTGCACTAATGATAGTGCTGCACTAACAGGGGCGGTTAAAAAAAAAAAAAAAAAACATACCAGCAAAAATCACTGAGACAGAGTAGAAACACACTGGCGCAGCGCTAACGGGGGCGGACCGGTAAAAGCCACTTCCTCTGCAGATATATTTCACCGGTCTCACTCTTACCTTTTCCGCTCGAGTTCCCCATTGCATCCGTGACAAAAAAATGCACACATTAGCCGCAGCATAAACCGCAAGGTGGAAAGCGTGTGAAAAAAGTTGCGGCTTATAGGCCGGAAATTACGGTACCTGTAGCTCAAAAAATTGGGACTGTGCTGCGTTTGACAAAATACCTCTAATTTAGGACTGGTATGGTACTTGATGCAACAGTTGTACCTAGCCACTTCAGTAAAAACCAGATATTCCCGGATCGAAATGGGAATGTTTGTAGATCTTCGAATGGGAGCTTTGTTGAGGTCAACCAGCAGGGCGTCTTTGTCTTGACCAAAGGAAGTCATTTCCACGGCAGCGGAACCCACCACTTGGCAGAACACCATCTGAGCCTCTTCACTCCAACCCTTTGTCTGAAAACAACCTTAAGTTGATGTTAAAAATGACAAACGGGCGACAGTCAGTGTGACTTATGGGGAGACCTCACCAGATCGTAGGGTACCAGGTCTTTGAGGGAACATCGGATGGCTTGAGGAGCAAAACGAAGCAGCTCTGGGTTTATCTTCCGTAGTTGCTTGTTAACATTGTCTGCAGAGGACTCCGTGCTTGAGACATTCCTGCAGAATGGTAGGTAGGGTTGAAGACTTCCAGAACCATCTATCTGTCCATAATTTGAGTTTTTTATCCCCACAAAGGTTGTGGAAGTGCTTGAGCCTTGTCCAGTAATCTTAGGGCAAAAGCCAGGGTACACCCTGAACTGGTTGCCAGACAATCACAAGGCACACGGAGACAAACAACCAGCCGCACTCATAGTCACACCAAAGGCAAATTTAGAGTCTCCAATTAATTGATGTCTTTGAGATGTCATACATCATAATACAATATATAATACAGTATAATATAAAATATAATCTTATTCCAAGCTTTGCACTGAGGCGACTGGTCATTTATTTTTAACAAAGTTAAGACACTTTTGTTCAAGGTATGTCTTTGTGCGCAGTCTTAGTTTTCACCACTTCTTTGTTGGATTTTACTACTTCTTGCTCAAGGAGGTCGGACTCGGAACGGAAACTGGGAGGCAAATTTTTCAAATTTCAACAATTCTTGGAGAACTGAAACATCAATCAGTTCTTGATGTCCAACCCAAGTGGGTTGTAACTTTTATCACCCTTGCATGAAAGCCAACGTGCCAACAGAAGATTACCTTTTTATGTTGATCCTCTTCGTGAAGCCATAGTCAATGAAGAAAATGTATACACCGACAAGTTCATTGACTGGACAGACCTTCAAGCTGTTGTCTTGGCCATTTTGGAAGACCTCCAGCACACTAGTGCGGCACCACAGACCCTCATATCCCTTTGCCAAGATCACAGAGTCTGAAAGGAAGTAGTCTTTAGTCTAATCTACTACATTCCACCATCATTCACTGAAAAATGAACAACCAGCTTGCACTTTGTCGATCGACGAGAAGCAGTCAGTGTCTAGTTGGCAAAAGTTGTTGATCTCCCTGGATAGGATGTTACTCTCCCTCTCCTTGGCCACATAGCGCACATAGAAGTGAGTGGGATTCACCACATGAGTCACCACCACCCACTGGGTAACTGAGAATGAGAGGAAGCATGATTCCAGTAATCAGTATTTATTTTCAAGCTTTCCCCTTACAATGCATTTGTGTCTGTCGTGTATGCTCTAGACAATATGGCGCAAATTTGTCAACAATTGGAAAGATAAAAATAATAATATAATGTACATCAAAATATGAGTTGCACATGGAAAAGTGTAACAACCATAAAATCCAAAATGGAACTTAATGCAACTTAACTTTAACAAAGCCAAAAATGTGACATGCATATGGATATCCTGGCTGCTAAGTATAATATGAATTGATGAAATCAACTTTCATTAATTGCCCTGACGCAATTCACCAGGCCCCCTTCTGGAGCCAGACCCAGAGGTGGGGCTTCATTGCGAGCCCCACAGGTGTAGGCCTGTCCAGGCACGGCCCAAAGAGGAAACCTGGGTCCTCCTCCCCATGGGCCCACCACCTATGGGAGGGGCCCAAGGAGTTGGTTGCAGTCTGAGCAGGCCAGTAGCTGAAGGAGGAGAACTTTGTAGTTCTATCCCCAACTATCCGAAACTAGCTCCATGGATGAGGAATGTCACTTATCTTAAAGGGAAAGATCCTGAGCTGGTTTACAAGGTAGAGAAATTCCGACAAGACATAATCGGGCTCGTCTCACCATCTAGCTTCGGCTCCAGGACCAGTCTTCTTGAGAGGGTTGGACTCTTTTTCATTCCGTATTTACCCATTGGAAAGGCCTTTATGTTGGGGTCCACCCCAGTAGATGATGCCTTTGGGTATACGGATGGGTCCTGGCTGTTGTCTGTCCTATGCACTCAGCAGGCCAGAATACCCACATGTTTTGTACTCCTTGGGAAGTGTGCTGTAGCGCACCCCTGCTAGGGGCTCCCACATTTTCAGGGAGATTTCAATGCTGATGTAGGCAATATAGTGAGACCTCCAAGGGCATAATTCAGCCGAACACCGCCCTCAAATCGAAATCGAGTGGTCCTTTGATATTAGACTGTCCGACTATCACTAACACCATGTTCAAACAGGGGGGTAATCCAATGTGCAATTGACACCAGGATACTCTATTGTGCAGCTCAAGGATCGACTTTGTGGTTGTGTCAGACTTGTGTCTGCATGTCTTGGACACTCGGATGAAAAGTGAGGCAACGCTATCAACCTATCACCACCTGGAAATGTGTTCCCTCTGATGGTGGGGGAAGATGTTCATCCAACCTGACATACTCAAATGTATTGAAGAAGCAGACTGAAAGTCTGCTGGGAACACCTGGCAGAATCCCTCTCAGAAGGACCTTCAAGTTCCAGCTCCAGCAGAACTTTGAGAAGGTCCCTGGGGATGTGGAGGACATTGCGAGAAAATTCAGATTAAGAAATCGTATCCCAATGAGGTAATTAAGTACAGGAGATATACAGTACATAAAACACCAAGTGGACCTTGTTCTGCGTTTCCATTGTTCAGGCAAGAGACCGTGGCTGGGCCATTAAGGTGTTTAGTGCCTGTTGCTGCGGAAATCCCCAAACCCATTGGTGGACATTAGTGGTGAGGGATTTCAAGATGGAGGAGGATTCCTATAGTCTTTTTGTCCAGCAGTCCAAGCAGAATACAGAGCACAATCTGGAAGGAAGTCATCTTAGAGTCAGGAGGAACACTGTGGTTTTTGTCTTGGCCGAAGAAGAGTGGACACAGTCATCAGGGTGCTCGAGGATGCATGGGAATTCCCAAGCAGTCTACATGTGCTTTGTGGACGAGGAGAATGCAATCACCATGTCCCACAGAGAGTTCTGTTCAGGGTGCTCCGGGAGAATGGAGTACTGGGTCCCTTAATTAGGGCTTTTCAGATCCTGTACTAGTATAAGTATCTTGGGGTTTTTTTCACGAGTATAGGAAACATAGAGAATATGCAGTGATACGGACTCGGTTTCAGTCTCTGGTGATAAAGGATATGAGCTGAAAAAAATGCTCTCAATTTAATAGTTGCCCTGTGAGTTGTAAAGGATAGAACAAGTATGAGTTTCCTCCACAAGGTGTCCAGGGTCTCCCTGAAGTAAAGTGAAAAGTTCAGACATCTGGGAGGGTCTCAGAGTTAAGAGTTTGGATAAGTTGACTCGGGAATTTTGTAATGATGCCTCTTGGATGTTTCGCAAGAGAGGTTGTTCTATGAATATCTAATCAAGAGAAGGCCCCGGTGATGAGCCAGGACATGCTGGAGAGACAATGTCTCCCAGCTGGCCTGGGAACCCCTTGGGGTCCCTCAGGAAGAGCTCGACGAGTCACTTCGGAAGAGAGAGAAGTCTGGGCCCTTCCTGCTAAAGATGCTGCCCATGCAAGAAGATGGATGGATGAATTGCCATTTATCATTTTTCAAAACATCGACGAAGGTGCAATGCGACTATGTATGAGTTTCATACCATTTCTCTTATTTCCAGACAAAGACCATCTTCTATTCCTGCATGACCTCCAGTATTCATTGGCCAACTCTGGACCAGTAGGGGGAACTGGAGAAAATTCAGATGAAGAATTTTTTATTTAGATATCCCAATGAGGCAATTAAGTACAGGAGATATACAGTAAATAAAACATTTATTTGACTGATCAACTCCACAGGAGGGTAACAACATCCATCAACCTTCTCTTTGGTCTTCCTCTCGGTCTTTTGCTTTGATGCTCCATCCTAAGCACCCTTCTACCAATATACTCACTCTCTCGCCTCTGGACATGTCCAACCCATCGGAGTCTGCTCTCTCGAACCTTGTCTCCTAAACATCCAGCTTTGGCTATCCCTTGAATGAGCTCATTTCTAATCCTACCCAACCTGCTCACTCCAAGCGAAAATCTCAACATCTTCATTTCTGCCACCTCCAGCTCTGCTTCCTGTTGTATTTTCAGTGCCACCCTCTCTAATCCGTACATCATGGCTGGCCTCACTACTGTTTTATAAACTTTGCCCTGCATCCAAGCAGAGACTCTTCTGTCATAGAACAGACCAGCTGTTCCAACCTGGTTGGACCTTTTCTTCACTTCCTTACCACACTCACCATTGCTCTGGATTGTTGGCCCAAAGTATTTGAAGTTGTCCACCCTTGCCATCTCTTTTCCCCGGAGCCTCACTTTTCTTCCTCCACCCCTCTCATTCACGCACATATATTCTGTTTTACTTCAAATAATCTTCATTCCTCTCCTTTCCAGTGCATGCCTCAGTCTAATTGTTCCTCCAGCTGCTCCCTGCGTTCACTGCATATCACGATGATATCTGCAAACATCATGGTCGAAGGGGATTCCAGCCTAACCTCATCTGTCAGCCTATCTATTACCACAGCAAACAGGAAGGGGCTCAGAGCTGATCCCTGATCCAGTCCCACCTCCTCCTTAAATATTTTGTCACACCTACGGCACACTTTAGCATTGTTCTGCTGCAGTCCTTCTTTTGTGTCCAACCTGGTGTTCATGTCATCATATGCCTCTTGTTTAGCCTTTGCCACCTCTACCTTTGCCCTACGTCGCATCTCGATGTACTCCTTTCGCCTCTCTTTAGTCCTCTGTGTCCCACTTCTTCTTCGCTAATCTCTTTCCTTGTATGACTCCCTGTATTTTGGGGTTCCACCACCAAGTTTCCTTCTCGCATTTCCTACCAGATCACCTTGGCTGTAGTATGCCAGTCTTTCGAGAGCTCCTCCTGCCCATCGAGAGCCTGTCTCACCTCTTTCTGAAAGGTGGCACAACATTCTTCCTTTCTCAACTTCCACTACATGGTTCTCTGCTCTACCTTTGTCTTCTTAATCTTCCTCCATACCACCTGAGTCATCCTACACACCACCATCCTATGCTGTCGATCTACACTCTCCCCTACCACTACCTTACAGTTAGTAATCTCATTCAGATTACATCGTCGGCACAAAATATAATCCACCGGCGTGCTTCTACCTCCACTCTTGTAGGTCAATCTATGTTCCTGCCTCTTCTGGAAAAAAAAGAGTTCACTACAGTCATTTCCATCCTTTTTGCAAAGCTCACCAGCATCTGTCGTTCAAAGTTCCTTTCCTGGAGGGCGTACTTACCCATCACGTCGCCCCTGTTTCCTTCACCAACATCCATCCATCCATTTTCTTCACCGCTTACCCTCACAAGGGTCGCGGGGAGTGTTGGAGCCTATCCCAGCTGTTAACGGGCAGGAGGTGGGGTACACCCTGAACTGGTTGCCAGCCAATCGCAGGGCACATTGAGACAAACAGCCGCACTCACAATCACACCTAGGGGCAATTCCAGTATCCAATTCATGCTTCACCAACATATCCATTACAATCTGCACCAATCACAACCCTCTTTCTGTCTGGGGTGCTCAGAACTACTTCATCTAGTTCCTTCCAGAATTTCTCTTTCATCTCTAGGTCACATCATTGCTGCTAATCACATTATGCATAAAACTGCCAATTTCAAATTTCAGCCTCATCACTCGATCCGATACTCTTTTCTCCTCCAAGATATTCTTAGCCAGCTCTTCCTTTGCAAGGGAAATTCCGGTGGTTTGGAGTAACAATGCAAGCTCAGGCGGCGAGGCCGCTCGTGAGCTTGTTGGAGATCATTCGCAGCCGGCGCTCGCGGCCCCGCCGTTCTCCGGACACCACTCGTCAGACTCTTCGTCATTCCCGTCTGAAGAACCATCCGAATATTGAACATTATTTACAGTCAGAGGTTCAAATCTGTATGGATGTATTCCTCCGTCTTCCCGATCAATTAATACTAATATTTCTTCATCAGGTGAGGATCAATCCGAGAAATCAGCACTGGCCATAATTGTTTCCCAACATAAGCGAGCCTTTGTTGCTGCACCTATTACGTCACATCCGTCCATGTAGGTCATGTGATTCGCCAAAATGGCAGCGCCCATGAAAATTCGTAGTTGCCGATTAAAATCTTCTCAAAACACCATTAAATGGGAGAGGATTAACATCACATTGTAAAGATACAGTACATATGACATGACCTATTGAATACATTGTTAATTTAAACCACCTCAATTTGCCTTTTAATAACCCCTACTTCATTTCTCTTCCCCTCTACTCCATGGTAAAATAATTTAAACCCTGCTCCTAAACATCTAGCTTCAGTACCATTCCACCTGCTCTCTTAGATGCACAATATACAAACCTTTCTCCTAATCATCATCTAATCTCAAGTTGACGTGACTATTGGAGGGGTCTCCTGACTGGACTCTCAAAAAAGAGGATTCAACAGTTTAGAATGCTGCAGTTAAGGTTGTGACCAGAACAAAGAGGTCAGAGCATGCAACTTCAATTCTAGATGTTTTTTTTCCACTCGCTTCTAGTCAGTTTTAGAATATATTGGACTCGTGACACAAAAATCAAAGCTTCAAATACATACTGTAATCAAAACTACAAATAGTATGAATCCCTTTGATGACAATACCAGTCGGGAAAAGTGAACTGTGAGCAGTTCATAAAAGCGCGAAGTCACGTCACTCTGACTCGATACAATGCGCATCACAGTGGCAGCCATATTTGTCTGTGAAGTCATGTGCAGACATCACAATGGAGCTAATTATTAATATTATTAAGTCACATATAAAGCTGAGGGCATGATGGATGAGCTGAAAAGCATTCGCCTCACAGTTCTGAGGTCCCGGGTTATAGCCCAGACCCACCTGTGTGGAGTTTGCATGTTCTCCCCATGCCTGCATGGGTTTTCTCCGGGCACTCTGGTATCTTCCCAATTCCAATTGTGATTGTGAGTGCGGATGTTTGTCGCGATGTGCCCTACAACTGGCTGGCAACCAGTTTGGGATGTACCCAGCCTCCTGCCCGTTGACACCTAGGATAGGCTCCAGCACTCCCGCAACCCTCGTGAAGATAAGCGGCTAAGAAAATGGATGGATGGACATTTAAAGCTCATCTTCTCTGTCTTCTTGTCACCATAGAGGAATATTGGTATTTTCAACACAAAGCAAAACATTTGTGTTTATGTTCCAAATTTCCCATCTTAATGGAAATTTGACCATGAACTTACCCCCCCCAAAAAAATGGTACTACTGTATTTGTACAACCCAAAACTGTTAGAATTTGTCTTTCAAAGGAGATATCTACCTACCATCTTGGTCCTCTGGCTTTATAATCTCCTCAATCATAATGTTAGGAGTGACGTTATCTGAGGAGGTCTTGCAGGGGTCATGGTTGCTATGACGCATCAGGCTCAGAGATTGGCAGCTCTTTCTTCCAGGGCTCACTTTCCACATCTGAACCTCGACTTTGCCTTGGCTAGTCTGGCTGTAGTTGCTGGCTAAAGATTTGACTTGACGATGGCTGGGAAGCTGTCTGGAAAGGTTGTTGGAGTGCTGCTGGACTGACATTTCTGACACACTAGAAGAGGAAAGACAAGTGAGAGGACCAAAAGATGAATGCTTCAATGGAATGTCAAACTAGAATTCTTTATTTCCTGTATTTATGGCTCCCACAAATCCCAAGTATAAGAGGTGACTTCCTAGCAATTAGCATTGTCATAAACATGGTCACGGCACTTTTCACAATATAAAAAGCAAAGTCCCAGTTATTTTAAAAAAATAATTATTTTTTCGTTTGTTTTTTAGTATTGTGATGTCTGGATACATACAGTCATTCCACTTGATAAAAGTCATTATTTTTTGTACATTTTCTTTTCTTCTATTTTAATGCAATACAATGTAGACCGACAATACAACGGGCTCTTCGGTGCCTGCACGACCAGTGTCAGAGTTAGTCGCTAGTAGTAAGTCGTTGGATTCCGTCAAGGTTGCCCTTTGTCACCAATTCTGTCCATTACTTTTATGGACAGAATTTCTACCGATAACCAAGTCGTAAAAGGGTTCCAGTTTGAAGGCTTCAGTATTGCATCCCTCCTTTTGCAGATGATGTGGGTCTGTTAGCTTCATCAAGCCATGATATCCAACTCTCACTGGAGTGGTTTACAGCTGAGTGTGAAGCGGCTGGTATCAAAATAAGCACTTCCAAATCTGAGACCATGGCCGTAAGTCAGAAAAAGGTCACAGAATCAGAATCAGCTTTATTGGCCAAGTGTGTAAAAACACACAAGCAATTTTGCTTGTGCAAATTTGCCCTAGTCCGCCATACAGAACAAGAACAACAGAGCAACAACAACAAAGAACGGGAGACATTTCTATTCATAGGAACTATTCCTTATGCCCTCTCCAAGTCAAAGATGAGATCCTGCCCAAAATGGAGGTGTTCAAATAACTTGGGGTCTTTTTAACAAGTGAGGGGAAAATGGAACGAGAGATCAACACGTGGTATCGGCGCAGCGTCTGCAGTGATGCAGACTTTGTACCGGTCCGTTGTGGTCAAGAAAGATTCCTCAATGTACCAGGTGATCCACATTCCTACCCTTACGCACTGTGGGTTGTGACCTGAGGTGTGATTGTGAGTGTGACTGGTTGTTTCTGTGTGCCTTGCTGGCAACCAGCTCAGTGTGGAACCCGCCTCCTGCCCGAAGGTAGCTGGGATATTCTCCAGCACTCTAACGACCATTGTGAGGATAAGTGGCTCAGATAATGGATAGAGTGCAATGTCAAACATTATAGTATCACTCATTTCAGTTTGTTCCTGTACATTGAATTTAAAATTGCAAAACTCGGGACTAACTCGGGACTAATTCCATTATCCAAGAGCGATTTCAGGTCAACTGATCCAAAACAATCGTAGTATGGATATCTCCAATGACTCTCCCTTCACTCCTATCATGTCGTTTTCTATCTGACCAATTGTCTGGGTTTCCTGCATGTAATTGGTCTGAACAACTTCCATGCAAGATGGTATTAAAAAAAAAAAATATTAAATCTGCCTGAAGTCCCTTCTTGGCCAGACCTTTGAGCTGCTGCACATCTCCAAGTCAAATTGTCTGACCTCCTTGCAGAAATGATAAATTGTTTTTAGTAGCTTTGTTTTCAAGTATTAGCTTTAGGTATTCTCTATTACAAAAAGTATTTTTTCCACAACAATTTCGAACTTGTCAGCCAAAATACCACAGTATTCTTAAAGCTCTAGTGTCATCCCTATAAACATTCTCAAATAGATATTGAAATGAAAAATACATAAGATTATTCACTTCAATGTCTACACGAAAAAATAAAAATGAGCTGAGAGCGCGTCATCCATGCGCAAAGTTGCGGAAGTCTCATTCGACATCCAACTGGTCGCCATATTGGTTGCATTTACTTTCCGTGACGTCACCACGGACATTCGCCATTGAAAACTCGCTGTGGCCCCTACTGTATGACACGCTCCTTCAGCCATGGAAATTCTTTTCTAAGAAGAGAAGTCTTACAATCGAGTCAAATGTCTGGGGCAATATTATACCCTATTGTTTCGAGCCATATTTAGATAACATGCGGATCACAGCCAAACCATCTCTCCGCCCTATCCACCAACGCGCAGCGGTGATAAACGCGGCGGACATGAGCGACCACGGCGACAAGCCACCCCGGCCGACAAGGCCCGATCAACCGACACTGCTATTTCTTCATAAGATGAGGATAAATCCGAGAAATCAGCGCTGGACATAATTGTGTCCCATGTAATCGAGCATTTGGAATTGCACGTAACACTTCACATCTGCCCATGTAGGTCATGTGACTCGCGAAAATGGCAGCACCCCTGAAAATTCGAAATAGTCGATAAAAATCTTCTCAAAACACTATTAAATGAGAGAGGATTTAACATCACATTGTCAAGATAGAGTACATATTACATGACCCATTGGATACATTGTTAATGTAAACCACTGGAATTCCCCTTAAAGGACGAGGATGCCTGTCGACAGAGCTTTTTATTAATGTCTGCTTTTGGACAAGTACACAAGTACACGGACACAACACTGCCTTCCCAGAACATTCCCTGGAAATAACATTCATTCGAGTTTGGTGACTATACGTCATTTGTCTAGTTAGCTCATGTTACACGCTACTAAACTGTCTTTGTACTTATGTTTTGTTTCTGTTTCGTGTTGTATTGTGTGTGATTAAATTGTCTAAAACACAATACAAGTGCTGGGTTATATTTTGCTGGTTTGACCAATGAGATATATTCTAAATTCACACATAACATATGCTGTAAACTGTGAAACAAATTTGTCCCGCCCAACTATGATTTTTTTGATAGCTCGATACAGACCAACCTGGAACATACAAAGCTGTTGTTTTGCACCTGTGCAATCTATCCATTCCGGCTGATTTATTTTTTGGTTAACAGCATCCTAAATTTCATGTTTTAGGTGTCAATGGCACTTTAAATATTTTTACCAACCACAAATACAGTGTTACCTCGACTTACGAACGTCTCTAGTAAAAAATTCAGCTTGTGAAACGCCTCCTCGGGAAAATATTCTCTCTAGTTTTAAAGGAAATTCAGATTACCAAAGGTTAAATGGGTACTGGATTTGCAGCCCCCAAATTCCACCGAATGTAAACATCCTGTCTCTTAATGCAGCCCTATGGGGGCACAAACCAGTGCAATCTGTAGGCCGGTCCCAAGCCCGGATAAATGCAGAGGGTTGCGTCAGGAAGGGCATCCGGCGTAAAAAGTGTGCTAAACAAATATGAGCGTTAATCTAAAGAATCCCATACCGGATCGGTCGTGGCCAGGGTTAACAACGCCCGCCCCCGGCACTGCTAACCTGCAGGGCGTCGGTGGAAATTCAGCTACTATGGGTCGAAGACAAAGAAGAAGAGGAAACTGCATCCAGCGTCAGAAGAAAAAGAGGAATGCACAGAGCCTACAACTGAGTGTAGGAACTTTGAATGTTGGGACTATGACAGGAAAAGCTCAGGAGTTGGTTGACATGATGATTAGGAGAAAGGTTGATATTCTGTGCATCCAAGAGGGCAGGTGGAAAGGTAGTAAGGCTAGAGGTTTGGGAGCAGGGTTTAAATTATTCTACCACGGAGTAGATGGGAAGAGAAATTAAGTAGGGGTTATTTAAAAGGAAGAGCTGCCTAAGAATGTCTTGGAGGTGAAAAGAGTATCAGATCGAGTGATGAGACTAAAATTTGAAATTGAGGGTTTTAAGTATAATGTGGTTAGCGGCTATGCCCCACAGGTAGGATGTGACCTAGAGTTGAAAGAGAAATTCTGGAAGGAACTAGATGAAGTAGTTCTGAGCATCCCAGACAGCGACAGAGTTGTGATTGGTGCAGATTGTAATGGAGATATTGGTAAAGGAAACATCCAGGAAAGGAACTTTGAGGGACAGATGGTGGTGAACTTTGCAAAAAGGATGGAGATGGCTGTAGTGAACACTTATTTCCAGAAGAGGGAGGAACATATAGTGACCTACAAGAGCGGAGGTAGAACCACGCAGGTAGATTATATTTTGTGCAGACGATGTAATCTGAATGAGATTACTAACTGTAAGGTAGTGGTAGGGGAGAGTGTAGCTCGACAGCATAGGATGGGGGTTTGTAAGATGACTCTGGTGGTGGGTAGGAAGATTAAGAAGACAAAGGTAGAGGAGAGAACTATGTGGTGGAAGCTGAGAAAGGAAGAATGTTGTGGGGCCTTTCGGACAGAGGTAAAACAGGCTCTCAATGGACAGCAGAAGCTTCCGGAAGACTGGACTACAACAGCCAAGGTAATCAGAGAGACAGGCAGGGGAGTACTTGGTGTGTCATCTGGTAGGAAAGGGGAGAAGGAGACTTGGTGGTGGAACCCCAAAATACAGGGAGTCATACAAGGAAAGAGATTAGCGAAGAAGAAGTGGGATACTGAGAGGACTGAGGAGAGGCGAAAGGAGTACATCGAGATGCGACGTAGGGCAAAGGTAGAGGTGGCAAAGGCTAAACAAGAGGCATATGAAGACATGTACACCAGGTTGGACACGAAAGAAGGAGAAAAGGATCTCTACAGGTTGGCTGGACAGAGGGATAGAGATGGGAAGGATGTGCAGCAGGTTCGGGTGATTAAGGATAGAGATGGAAATGTGTTGACTGGTGCCAGCAGTGTGCTAAATAGATGGAAAGAATACTTTGAGAAGTTGATGAATGAAGAAAATGAGAGAGAAGGAAGGGTTGAAGAGGCAAGAGTGAAGGACCAGGAAGTGGAAATGATTACTAAGGGGGAAGTCAGAAAGGCACTACAAAGGATGAAAAATGGAAAGGCAGTTGGTTCTGATGACATACCGGTAGAGGTATGGAAGCAATTTGGAGAGATGGCTGTGGAGTTTTTGACCAACTTATTCAACAGAATACTAGTGGGCGAAAAGATGCCTGAAGAATGGAGGAAAAGTGTTCTAGTTCCCATTTTTAAGAACAAAGGGGATGTTCAGAGCTGAAATTGTTTTGTGTCTGATAAGAAAAGAGCCCAGTCAAAGCAATTGCGGAGTCAATCATGCTGAACATTGCCAAAGTCATGATGACTATTTATATTTGGTAAAAACTGTGATTTATTCATGAAACTTAACACCTGAGCAAGTGTGTTGACCCACTATGTTTCCAACTTCACATTGCTTCACTGGCACAACACTACATTAAGACCTTGAGAGATCTGTATGTTTTAACAAGTGGAAGCACTTATTTTCAAAGTATCTAAGAAGAAAAAAAGCAAAACTTGTCATGAATGCTCTTGTTTTTGAAAAGAACTAAAATGCATTGAAATCAATTCAAATGTGATTTTTGTTCGAAATAAAAATCAGTCTATACTGCGAAATCTAACACCAAGATATCATGTTAACATTGTGATGATCATACCACTTTTGGATGGTGTACATCGCCTTGTTCGCACCGTGGCAAATCTCCATCTCCAGTCGGGCTCTCTCTTTTTTAACTTTCTCTGCCAGGCCTGTAGTTAAAACCTGCAGCGAGCCAAAAACACACATCAAGTCCTTCAACAAGTTAGCATTGTGTACGAATACATGCTTGTTTTCCACCTGTTCTAAGTGCTCCAGCTTTGGCAAATGTTCCGCAGCAGTGGCCAGTGACTCGTCAATGGCCCTCTCAATCTTCTCAAGGGGCGCTTGCTGAAGAAAAAACATTCAACCAACATTCAATCTTCAAACCATTATGTTTGGACATTTACATTATTTATACATTGACACAAATATCTGAAAACATGACTGTGCCTTTGAGACATTTTATGAAGATTTTTTTTTTTTAAAAGAAAACTATATTCGAAACACCTTTTGATGAAATATACAGCAACAAAATGTGGAAAATGTGAAGTGTTGTGAAATTTTTCTGGTGAAACTGTATAAAAGTCTCAAGAGGTTCTATGTGGACGTACTATAGAGTTTATGTGACGCAAGCCATGGCGTAATTTAACAGAAACAAAATTACCTGCTCCACACCCTCGGGGTTGCCACTGGTGTCAAAGGATTTTGCTGTGATCCTCCTGTGACTTCTTGACTTGGACCTGACAGAGACAAATGTTCTTTACCATTCATCCATCCATTTTCTTGGACACTTAACCTCACAAGGGTCACTGGAGTGCTGGAGCCTATCCCAGCTGTCAACGGGCAAGAGGTGGGGTACACCCTGAACCGGTTGCCAGCCAATCGCAGGGTACGTGGAGACAGACAACAGTCACTCACAATCACACCTCGGGGCAATTTAGATTCTCGAATGAATGTTGCATGTTTTGGGGATTTGGGAGGACACCAGAGTGCCTGGAGAAAACCCACGCAGGCACAGGGAGATTTCACTTAAACTCCAGTGCGACTTCAATGGGTTTTTTTTCTTCATTTTTGTGGATTTTATGGCTGGTGCGACTTGTTCTCCAGAGCGGCGTATAGTCCGGAAAATACGGTAATGTTCAGAATGGTTTTATTCCCAACTAAGGTCAAGGCAGAGGCACAAAAACACTAAGCTAGAGGCAAAGTCCAAAAACATGAAACGAAGTCCGATGGCTACGAGCCAAAACTTGGAAACATGAACAAAAACGCGACTTAAGCAAGCACAGGCTCGCTGTGACACAGGGTTGCTCTCCACTAAACTTGCAACTTACGCACATTAGCAGAGTAAACCAGGATGCGGTGAAGTATATGCACTAACACAAAGGAACGAACTGGCAAATGCCGATGACAAAACTCAAACTTAAATGCCTGGTCTAATTACAGCCAAATGACCAGCAGCTGCGTGACAGAAATAACTCGGGAAAAGATATTTTACAAAAAACAATCTAAACATCCACAACACTTTCTTTTGGCTTGTCCCGTTAGGGGTTGCCACAGCATGTCATATCAGATGAACGCTCATATTTGTTTGGCAGTTTTAACGCCGGATGCCCTTCCTGACGCAACCCCTCTTGGGGAGTGGAGGCCCCAGTGAGAAACGAACTCACAAACCCTGATTGCGGAAGTCAAAATAGTTGATCCACAATAATTGTGGGACAAAAAAAGTATCGAGTGACATTTAGATTTATACACAGATGCATGCACACTTTCTTTCTTTCACGCCCAAAAAAATTCTCAACAATACACTCAAATTCATTGATAAAACTGCATAGTATGACCTTCTCATTCTGTTCATCTTGCCGGTATAGATGAGGCCGATGATGCGGTCTTCCTCCTGCAGTCCAAAGACTCCCTCTTCTGGTCGGATCGACTTCACCTACACAAGGGGACCGTCATTAAACCCCACCACACACAAGACAGTACATGTTCGTCATAATTTATGGCCACTTCAATGAAATTTCACCTTACAGTCGGGACACATGACCACATTGTCACATTCAATGGACTGCAGGCAGAAAGTGCAGAAAATGTGACCACATACGAGCATGCGGGGCAGATTGGGTTCAGCTTCTTCCTCTGAGTAGAAAAATATGTTAAAATGGAATGCAACTGATTCTGTAATAACCAACCCCTCCTCCTCCATCCTCTTTCTGAGTTCGAGCAGTTTATGCAAAACACACGTAATAAAATTATATATAAATAATCCGTTGTCTGGCCATCTTAAAGCTTCGATTGATTACGACCAACACGTTACTTTCAATAATATTTCGGCACCTGGCCCGTGTTAGCTTGCAGCTAGCCTCGGTTGCTGTGGGAGTTTGCTAACGCCACTACTTGGAGAAACTTTATGATAAAAATATTTTAACAAATCAAACAAAATACCTGCAGTCGTGTAGGCATTCCCACAAAAGTCACATTTAACTGCGTGTGGTTGTTCCATGTTGCTGTTGTCGTTGTTGGTTTTTTTTGTATCGTTAATATTAATGCCGACAAGAAACCCGCGATTTCTTCCTCACACAACTGTGACGTATGGAGTCCAGCTTGTGTGGAGTCACGTGACATAATAAGGCGGGATCATGCAATAGGGTAAAATGACAACAATTATATTCAGAATATAGTAAATGGTAGTTTCTTGGGGTGTATTGTTGTGGAGTGATTCTTTACACACAGCTTAAAACTTATACCTAAATTAAGTCTATTTTACACCCCCCAATTCGTCATTCAGAAAAGGATAACAAAACAACAAGAACTAATCTTTACCAAATAACCATCTGAACAATTTAAATCAAGACAAGAAATGTGAACTCTTATTTAATTAATTTATGCGAATTGAAACTCTGCACTTGGCCGGCGTCCCCCAGAGACAGGTTGGATAAAATCTGATGAAACATTAAAAAGACAACAAAAGCCCATCCTTGACTTTACAATGAACACTTAAATTTTAGACCACTATGTGGCGCCAAAGACCAAAACAAGTGGTTTGGGTTTAAATTCATTGGCTCGGGTTTACATATACATATGGATCCATCCATCCATTTTCGAAGCCACTTATCCTCACAAGTGTTGGAGTCAATCCCAGCTGTCACGGGACAGGAGGTAAGGTACACCCTGAACTGGTTGCCACCAATCGCAGTGTACATGAAGACAGGCAACAGTCACACGCACAATTTCCAATGAATGCATGTTTTTGGGAGGTGGGATTAAACCACAATGCCCAGCGAAAACCTATGCAGGCACGGGGAGAACAAACAAACTCAACACAATATATATATTGTAGGGATTTGCGAGTTTGGACCCTACTTGTGTTTGATAATCGAGGAAGATATGACCAATGATTAGAAAAAGTTAACAGCAAATGGATTTATTACAAAGGAATGTGCAATACAGACGTCCGGGTCTCATCTAGGTATCTGCTGCACACGAGACGCGTGTCTTCTGGCAGGATAGCCAGAGAAGAAAAGAGCTGCCCGGTGACACAAGGTTTTTATATGTACGGGTCCATGGTAAAAGTGGCTGCCCCTCGCAGTCTGGTCCTGGGCCGGATGGTAACTTTCCGCTTCTTATCTGGTGTCGTTTGTCTCCACGGCAACGCCTGGGCGAGGAGGATGGCACCAGCCGGTTTTCTGTGTACAAAGATCAAGGACAGCCACGGCCCTCCACAACACATCCTTGTCTGATTAGCAAATGGACAACACGTTATCTGTTAAATGTATAAGGTCATATTTAAGCAAATAATCAAAGTGCAATAAAAGTAAAATAGTCTTCATATATATATATATATATATATGTGTGTGTGTGTGTGTGTGTGTGTGTGTATACATATATATATATGTGTCCATTTTATATGCCGCTTATCCTCACGAGGGTCGTGGGGAGTGCTGGAGCCTATCCTAGCTGTCAACGGGCAGGAGGCGGGGCACACCCTAAACTGGTAGCCAGCTCATCGCAGGGCACATTGAGACAAACAGCCGCACTCCTAATCACATCTAGTGGCAATTTAGAGTGTCCAATCAATATGGCATGCTTCTGTAATATGGGAAGAAACCAGAGTGCCCAGAGAAAACCCACGCAGGCACGGAGAACTGGGACCTCAGTATATATATAGACAGTGAAGAAAATAAGTATTTGAACACCCTGCTATATTGCGAGTTCTCCCACTTAGAAATCATGGAGGGGTCATAAATTTTCATCGTAGGTGCATGTCCACTGTGAGAGAGATAATCTAAAAAGAAAAATCCAGAAATTACAATGCATAATTTTTTTTAACGATTTATTTGGTGATACAGCTGCAAATAAGTATTTGAACACCTGTCTATCAGCTACAATTCTGACCTTCAAAGACCTGTTAGTCCACCTTTAAAAGTCCACTTCGAATCCATGTATTATCCTGAATCTTAGATTATGTTTCTCACAGTGGACATGGACCGACGATGAAAATTTCAGACCCCTCCATGATTTCTAAGTGGGAGATCTTGCAATATGGCAGAGTGATCAAATACTTATTTTCTTCACTGTACTTATGATCCATGACAGTTTAATGAAAGGACCATTTGTACATCCAGTGGAAAATCGGTGAGTACACATTTTTAATGGTCTTGGAATGTTATGTGAATGCTATGTGACCTATATGAATGGTAAGGGCTATGTCCAAATAAAAAAAAAAGGGATCTTATTTTCTGTTTCATAGGACTAATTAATGGTTTACTTATATATGGAATATAAAATGCAAAAAAAAAACATGGGGAATTCTCTAAAGTGATGACACGTATAGATCCATCCATCCGTTTTCTTAGCCACTTATCCACACAAGGGCCGCGGGAGTGCAAGAACATATCCCAGCTGTCAATGGGCAGGAGGTAGGGTACACCCATACAGACACAGGAAGACATGCAAACTCCACACTGGTAGGTCCGGGATTGAACCCGGGTCCTCCTAACCGTGAGGCCAACGTGCCAGCGTGCATTCCTTACAAAATATCATGTTGGATACACTGGCACACTGTGAGGCCCACGCATATCAGCTTCACCACCGTGCCATCTCATAAAGTATGTTGTTGCTTATACAATACCGGCACGAGAGGCGATAGCGAGGCAGCTAATAACCAGTAATGGCTAATGCATGCAAATTTCCCTGACTGATAAACGAGCCTCAACTGTGACAGCCACAACTTTATCCTGTTGGGTTGACCCCACCTTTTAGGTTTTAGTGGTCCATTTATTGTCCAGCCGAGTATCGTCCTCACTGCATCAGGTCCATCATCCACACTACTTATAACCGGTAGAGGTTCCATTGTTTTGGGAGTATTTGCTCCAACGAGTAGTCCAATGTCTGCTTGAAATGAATGAAGCTTCACATCCTTTAGGTGAGGCCATCAACCAACATCCCTTTGACAAGGAATATTGTCTTTGGAAACGGGAATGTTTCTTTGTGAAAATACTTCAGGTAACTGGATAAACTGATCCTCATCAAGGCTATTAATTTCCAGCTCTGTCACAATGCCAGTGTGCACAACTGATTCCATTCCCATCGTTCGTATTAAGATGCTCGCATTGTGTCCATTCAAGCCTAGCTGATGCATCAGTGACTCAGGAACAAAAGTAGCCGTACCACCTGGGTCCAAAAATACGAATGTAATCACAAGCCTTGTGCCCTTTTGAGATTTGACACATACTGGAATTATTGAAAGAGCGCAGTCTCTCTTTTACTGGCTCCAATGGCAACAACAGTTTCTGACATTTGAACAAGATGTAGGCAAAAACATTCTTGACACTGTGCCTTTTCTTTAGAGTCTTTACTCAAATGACCATGTTTTAGACTAAACATGGACCATTGATTCTCAAAAATTCCATTTTTTTCATAATGAGGTTTGTCTTTGAGTTTTTTGCAAGTTGGGAGACCATGCTGGCTTACTTTGCAGTCGGCACACTGGTGACTCTCTTTTCCGTTTCCTTCACTTTTAGCTTTCAAAATAGCTGCACCTGTTGGAAACACCTTCTTTGATTTGTTCCTATCTGCACATTGGAACTTTAACTTCTGTTGAAGTGATTTTTTGGGAGGACAGAAACACAGTGTTGTCAAATTATGTCAGAACATCGGCATCTGTAAAGTGGGACACTTAATACATTTGTAGAAGTACAGAGTAAGTCTGATTGTGATATTGAAAAAGGGATCCCTGGGTGGACTCAAACCACCAACCATTCAATTAACAGCCGAACACACAAACCAATTGTGCCACAGAGACAACTTACGTTTCAAGGTTTTCGATCCATCAACATTCTACAGAAGCCAGTTTAATCCGCCAGGCTTGTCAACGACCGATGTTCTGCAAAAGGTAGGAGGTTGTGTTAATTTTTGGGAGGACAGAAATGCAGTTTTATCAAATGTCACAATGGCATCTGTAAAGTGGAACAATTAATGAAGTTGTAGAAGTTCAGAACTGCCTGCCCGCGGACCTGCTCTCTACGCCCGACGTCCTAACTACCGCTGCTCCACTTGACTGTCTGGCTGATCCTCGACTATGAAACGAATAAACACTTTTCCCAAATTGCCTTTGCGTTTCCGGAGTCCTGCATTTGGGCCCTCCTCCGTACCGATGGGACGTGACATTGTCAGAGATTTCCACGTAATGTTAATTTGAACCCTAAATCCTAAGATTTAAAATCTGATGTCCTACCAACTGAGCTACTCAGGTAACATAACATTTTTTTTTGCAGTCCATTACTACTTTTATTTACAGCAACAACCCAAAAGTATGCCCCAGATGCCATGGTTTCTTGGTGAGGATCAATTTAATTGGATGTAAACTCAGAGGTGGTTCACTGTTACTCGTCTCTAGCACACCTGAATTGAACTTATCAGGGAGGCTGAGGAGCGTTATCTCCCTATAGCTGGAACACAGCCTATGGCTTCCTTTCTGTAAAAGTTGGACCGCCACCCCAGTCTGACAATCCAGAAGCACTTTTCTTGATGTCTGTGCAATGTTGCAGAGGGGTGTCAACCAAGACACCCCCACAACTTCCAGAGCAAATAACAATTCTGAGCAAATCTCATGGAGCCTTGCTACCGGGAATCTTTTTGACCGCCTCGGTTAGCTCAAACACAGAGATAGGCGACCCCGCCTCAGAGAACCCCGACTGTTTCCTCATGGGAAAGCATGACAGAGGAATTGAGTACGTCTTCAAAGTATTCTCCCCAATGATTCACAATGTCCCGAGTCGAGGTTTGCAGCGCCCCATCATCACTCTAAACAAGGTTGACAGTGCAGTGCTTCCCTCACCTGAGATGCCATATGGTGAATCGGAATTTCCTCGACGCCACCAAAGCTGCATTCCGCTTGGCCAACCACTGTGACCATTTCTTCAAGCCAAGATTTACTTCCAACTGGAAAAAAAATCCTGCTTTCAATGTTCTGTAAAATTAAAATCACTGTAAAAGTACACAAAAAGTTTCCACAGTAGTTCAGCATTAAGAACAAAGATAATGACATTTTGGGAAACACTTTCTGGGGAGCTAATAATTTACATGCACATGCAAACAAATTAAATGAGAAAGAGAAAGAAAGAGCTCAATTTTTTTTGTGGCCAAGTCATGCTTTGTCCCCAGCGCCGTGTTGGAGCAAATGACAAAATATCAGCACATTATCTGGATTGACAAGTATATGGTAATGGTGGGATTTGAACCCACACCTTCTGAGTGACTGGAGCCAAAACCCAGCACCTTGGATAATCTTCTTCTTATGCCAAAATCTGCCACCAGGATTTTAGACCTGATACTGGGCCCATGTACAGGGTTGACATTAATGTTGCGTGAGTCATATTGCTTGCCATAACATCACAAATTCAACACTATACTGATTTACAGAGTAAACTTGACCTTTGAAGTTTGAAGTTTATTTTAAATTAAAAACATTTAAAATAGGGAGCATGCTCTATCCTTTACAACAAAAACATTCTCATAAGACCTAATAAAATTTCCAGGAACATGAAAACCGCGGCGGCACAGTGCATCAGCTGGTACAGCTTTGGCCTCGCAGTTCTGAGGTCCTGGCTTCAATCCCGGACCCGCCTCTGTGGAGTTTCCGTGTTCTCCCCGTGCCTGTGTGGGTTTTCTCCCGGCACTCAGGTTTCTTCCCACATTCCAAAATCATGCAACATTAATTGGACACTCTAAATTGCCCGTAGGTGTGATTGTGAGTGCGGCTGTTTGTCTCAATGAGCCCTGCAATAGACTGTTTTCGACTGACGTCACACACCTTCGGATTTAGAACGGAGTCGCCATTTTGGTTTGGTGAATTTGAGTAAACAAACCGTAACCAAGCAGGAGTCATTTCAGAAAGGCGTATGAATGGGGGCGCACTGCTATGTTATCAGTTACTCAACCGAAAGTGGGCGTTGTAAAGCGTCTTTCTTTCAACTGCCAGTTGTGATCAAAAACCAATGCAAGAAGACGGAGCAGTTATCAACCAAATGGCGACAACTGTGGCTGTCTCGTATGAGCAGAGCCGATCTAGCAGCCAAGTCATTCCCTTATTTCCCAGTATACTCAGAGCATTTTGTTCTTGGTAAGTATTGGATACCTTTTAGAATTTCACACCTACTTAGCAAAAAACTGACTGGGACTGATCACCAGGAGAAACAAACAAAGTCCATCTCCGAGTCAGAATCAGGCAGCCGGTCATATAAATTCAGGTCTTCCTCATAATCTAAAGATTCTGAGTCCAGGGTCGTTGTCGGGAAATAATCATGACACCAGGGTGGTGCAGATGCCAAGGTAGGAGATGACAACAAGGCGGAACCCAATAGGACATTGGTTCCCAAAGTGGGGTCCACGGACCTCCAGGGGGTCTGCGACATGATGTCTGAGACAGAGTAATAATAAAATATTTTTCTGAAGAAAAGAACAAAAAACGTTTTTTTCTTCTGTCTCGCTATGTCTCACATCCTATCCATCCTATTTTGTGGCCAGCCCAGGTGGGTGATTCAGGCAGCGCCACGCCCCAGCCCTACAGTGCCGGTAGCCTTAGTAGAGAGAGAGAGAGAGAGAGAGAATGGAGAGAGAAGACGCGTGGCACAAGAGGCGGGCGTGGACTTGACTTTGATTATGGTTTGCACTGAACGTATCGTTTTGAAGTGTCAACTTGAACGTGAATGAAGAGGTGAAGTAGAAGAGAAGAGTGGTCATTGAAGTTAATAAAATAAGTGTAATTAATAATACGACACTACACTGTCGTTCATGCCTACTGCTGCATACAAAGCCCTTGCTTTTTTCCAGTATGTCTGAGAAGAGGTGCAAGTGGAATAATGCCTATCAGCAGATTGCCTTTCCTGTGCAAACTGGTCAAGATGGAATTGAGAAAGTGCAATGCATCAAATGCAACAAGGTGCTATGCAAGTCAAGCCTGAAAACGTCCAAATTGCGAGAGCACTTCGGAACAGTTCATGGGGGAAACGGGGAAACCTCGACTCCAAAAGACTATGCAGCAAAGAGAATGAGGTTCGATGCTGGTGCCAAGCTGCCGAGTCACGGATTTGTTCCAAGCGAACTGAAGTTGGCTCTGAGTTCACGGTGCTTTTGTACCACACACAAGTTCGATGGTGCTCCAGAGGGCGGGTATTGAGGCGAGTCTTTGAAGTGTATGACGAGGTTGTTCAGTTCCTTCGACATCAAAACAACCCCCTGGCTGATGAACTGGATAGCTCACAAACGCCCCAGACGATCGCATATCTCGCTGACATGTTCGAATTATTGAATCAGCTCAACCTTGTCAACCGTGGCAACATGATGCGGGGGAAGTAGAAACTTTCAGCTTTTCTGGAGAAGTTGGCTTTATTGGAGAAGCGAGTGGGAAATGATAACTTTGCTAATTTCCCAGCACTTGACAGCCTCGATCTGAAAGAAGCTGATTTCAAAGAAGAAATCCAGCAGCATTTGAAAACACTGCGGGGAAGTTTTGACCACTATTTTACACCTGATGAATTGTCTGGAAAAGAAGAATCATGGGTTCAAGATCCTTTTGGCTTCAATCTTGACACGATGCACGACGACGACGACAGAAAGGAAGAACTCATCGAACTCCGTCATTCAGAAGCCATCCGTCAACAATTTGAGAACAAGTCAAACAGCACCTTTAGGTGCGAGGGGTTGGAACTGTTCCCAAAACTTGCCAAATCAGCCATACAATACTATGTTCCCTTCGTTACTACGTGCAAGTGTGAGGCGGGGTTTTCAACTCTATTAGATGTGAAGACGAAAAAACAAAATTGTCTGGAAGCTAATCATGATGTGAGAATTGCCCTTTCCAGTGTTGAACCACGTTTAGATTTATTGTGCAAAAATAAAAAGCAAGAGGACCTGAGCCACTAAAATTGTGTATTTCTTTGTACCAGAATGGAATTGCTGTGTCCAGCACCACATTATTGGCGAAATTTGAGGTTGGGGGCCCGTGAGCTTTTTGAACGACTCACTTGGGGTCCGGGTCCATGTTGACTTTGGGAACCACTGCGCTAGGATAAGGGATGCTCGGTCCTCAGGCTGGGAGTGCCGGGAATCGTGCCCAGCTGCGTTTCCCCTGCTGGTTCTTCTTCTGGCCAGTTCGTTGTGTCATAAGCAAGTGGCTTGGGGCTGGACCCAAATGCAGGACTCCGAGGTGAGGACACGATATTAAGAGTGGTTTTATTCCAGAAGAAGGCCGAATACAAATAGGCAGTCCAAAACAAGTGGAAGCACAAAAGCGCTAGGCTACAGGCGAGATCCAAAAACGTGCACAGGGTCCGATGACTACGAGGCAAACTTAGAACATGGACATAATAAAACTAATGAGGCACAGGCTCGCTGTGACAAAGCAATGCTCTACACAAAACTTGTGAACTTACGCAAAGTAGCGGAGTATCCAAAAATTCAGTAATGCAAACGCAACAAATGTAGATAACTTAAATGCCTGGTCTAATTAATGTCCAATGTAAAGCAGCTGCGTAAAGTGAAGTCAAAAGTAAAAGTTGTTCAAACAGTTTTTTCTCTTTGGCAATTAAGTCATTAAATTCTTAATTGAAACTATTATTTTTCTGCATTGTGCCATGTTCGGACACTCACTCACATTGTGCTGGTCCGGTCAGTATTAGTATTAGTAATATATATATTGCCCCACAACTCACACTTTCTGCCAATGTTGTTGTATCATTTTGACAATACTGCATTGCTGTCCTCCCCCCCAAAAAAATCAACTCAACCCTGTTGCAGAACATCAGTCATTGACAAGCCTGTCGGATTAACCTGGCTTTTGTAGAATGTTAATAGCTCAAAAACTACAAAGGAGAGGATGAAACATGTCTACGTGGTGTAGATGTTTGGCGTGTTCAGCTGTAAAATGTAAGTCTGGTGTTCTCGCCCATCCAGGGGTGTCTCCATAGTTGAACATCAGGGCTTACTCTGTACTTCTTCACATTCATGCATTGTCTGACTTTACAGTTTATACTGTATGAAAATTTTGTCATATCATTTTGACAATACTGCATTTCTTTCCTTCCAAAAAAAATCAACACAACCTCCCACCTTTTACAGACCATTGGTTGTTCACAAACCTGGCGGCCTTTTCATGACTTTTGTAGGATGTTTGCAGCTCAAAAACCCCAAAAGGGAGGATGGAACATGTTTCTGTGGTGAACGTGTTTGGGTGTTAACAGAGAGGCTTGTGGTTTGAACCCATCCGGGGCATGTCCAGAAGTTCTCAACGCAACTTGTTCTGTCTTCTACAAGTTCATGAATTGGCCAACTTTATCGTTACACTTAATGCCAATGTTGTCAATTTATTTTGACAATACTGCATTTCTGTCCTCCCAAAAAAATCAACACAACCACCTACATTTTGCAGAACGTCAGTCGTTGACAAGCCTGTTGGATTAAATTGGCTTTTGAAGAATGTTGGTGGATCAAAAACTCGGAAGATGAAGTTTCTGTATGTCTCTGTGGCGAAATTGGTTAGCTCATTCAGCTGTAAACTGAAAGGTTGGTGATTTGAGCCCACACAGGGCAGTCTCCTCAATATAACAATAGAAATTACTCTGTACTTATAGTAATTCAGGAATTGGTCTACTTTATTGATTACGTTGTATGCTGAGTTTGTGGCATTGTTTTTACAAAACTGCATTTCTGTCTTCCCAAAAAATCAACACAACCTCCTACCTTTTGCAGAACATCAGTCGTTGACAAGCCTGTCAGCATTTACCTGGCTTTTGTAGGATGTTGGTTGATCAAAAAACCCAAAGAACATGGTGAAGTACGTCTCTGTGGTGCAATTGGTTGGTGTGTTCTGCTGTGAACTGAAAGGTTAGTGATTTGAGCCCACACATGGCTGTGTCCTCAAAATAACAATAGGACTTACTTTGCGATGATAAAAATTTATTAATTGGTCTACTTTACTGGTTAGACTGTATGCTAAGTTTGTGGCATTGTTTTTACAAAAATGCATTTCTGTCCCCCCAAAAAATCAACGCAACCTCCTACCTTTTGCAGAACATCGGTCATTAAAAAGCCTGTTGAATTACCCTGGGTTTTGTAGAATGTTAAAAGGTCAAAAATCCCAGAGATAATGGGTCACTATGTCTTTGTGGTGCTATTGGTTTGCGCGTTCGGCTGTTAAACAAGAGGTTGGTGGTCTTTTTAATATAACAATAGAACTGACTCTGTTCTTCTACAAATGTATTAAGTGTCCCACTTTACAGATGCCAATGTGAAATAATTTGACAACACTGCATTTCTGTCCTCGCAAAAAATCTAAGAATCACTATAACAGAAGTTAAAATCACAATGTGCAGGTATGAACAAATCAAAGAAGGTGTTTACAACAGCTGGAGCTTCTTTGAAAGCCAAAAGTGAAGGAAACAGAAAAGAGCATAACCACTGTGCCGACTGCAAAGTAAGCCAATATAGCGTTGACAGCTGGGAATGGCTCCAGCACTCTCTGCGACCCTCGTTAGGACAAGCGTCAAAGAAAATGAATGAATATTATATGATATTATTTTATTATATAACAACCAAACAAAACGCGACAAGGTTGAAAACTCTTCTTTTTTTCTCTTGCTTTTTAGAATATATCCACTTTTGACGGTATTACTTGGACTGGATGCGGTTTTAATTGTCTTTTTTTATTGTGTTTGACATTTTTAATGTTTTTATCCCATTTTAAATGTATTATCTCTATGTTTTCAAATGCCTTTAATCATGTAAAGCACATTGAGTTAGCCCATGTATAAAATGCGCTATATAAATGAATCTGCTTTACTTTGATTTACAATGGTGCCTATGATAGAGGCTCCGGCGGGTCCAATATACAAGTCGTTTGATCTTAAAGATGTTGATTTTCATGGCTGTCTAGTTTTGTGGAAACTTTACAGGGGTATACACTCTGCATGGGAGACTGGAGACAAGCAGCATCTAGATCAGGGGTCGGGAACCTTTTCGACTGAGAGGGCCATAAAGGCCAAATATTTAAAAATGTAATTTCAAAAGAGCCATGGAGTATTTTAAAAACTAAGTGCAGGTGTATTTGCGCATTTCCGTAAGACCAACACTTTTAGAGCGTACCGCCGGAGAAAAGGAGTCGGAGGCGGAGTGTCGGACACAGGAACAAAACTTGTTTTATTGTTCGACATCAAAACACGACTCGCATAACGGCGGGAACTCTGTTAACCTTGACTCCGGAAGCGCAACAACAAAAACAGTCCGTGTGGAATCCCCGCACCCCAACTCGAGGTCCCGCGGATGAATTATGTAAACACCACAAGAGTACAATAAATCTCTGAATTATTTTAAATAACATTGTTACACTGTTGCCCACAAATGATGACAAAAGTACTTCTTACCGTTAATGCGACAGCTAGTGCTGCACGGTTTCACTGATGGGTTCGGAGTTCATCCATTGTTAGATTAAGCTTCACGCAGGCGTTGAGATTTCCATCCGTTCATCGTGATCGTAATTCAATTTGATTTGCCATCACGCCGGTATGATAGTGAACAGTTCTTGCCACGCATGTACTTTATTCGTTTGATTATCTTGCCTTTATGCGAAGTTGGCAAAATGTTTATTGGCAACGTCGAGTATGAATGCTTTGGCATACTCCCCATCTGTGAATTTAAACACACAGCAGAACCCAACCTCTCCACAAAGGCTGTCCGTTCTTCTTGAAAACTTTGGTAATCCTCATATTTCATTTTTCTTTAAGCGACCTCTGTCAAAGCGTTTCCATAATTAGTTGTTCCGACGTGATCAGCATTAGAACCTTATGCACCTCTGGACATATACTACCACGCAAAAACTACGGCAACCCGCTAGGCCAAATTGTCTCTACGTCATTTGCGTTGCCTCCCACACCTAACCCTAACCCAAACGTTCACTGCACGACAGAAATCACATGTACAGTATGTCTTTATGAGGGCTCCACGAGCCATATGCAACCACCAAAAGAGCCAGGTACGGCTCGCGAGCCATAGGTTCTCGACCCCTGTGCTTTACAGTACTTGCACAGAATGATCATTGTTTTAAACAAGAGATTTTTAATGGGGTCGTGCAAAATAAAAACAATTGTTTACACTTATGACACATCTACGTTACGTACATCTAAAAGCCTTGAGGAAGACTACACACAACAGTGAGCTAAAAAAGAAAAAAAAAACTGAAAAATGGCAACATATGCGTGTCCTTTGGATGGAGAAAATAGGAGCAGTCTTGTGTCATTTTTAGTTTGGATCATTACAGCGCTTTGTAATTTTGTAATTTTTGCGGGTGTCCTCTCCTCATCGCACTTTGTCTGGAAGAGAGAGACATCACGGAGTAAATTCAATTCTCATTACTTTGCTCCTTCTGCAGAGGAGTGCACCACATCATTGTGTGAATTTACGCAAGCGTTTTGGTTAGTGTTTCTCCCTCGTTACAGCGTTCGTGTGCCACTTTAGTCAAGTCTTGTTTTGTTCATATTCCATGTTTTGCCTCGTAGTTATCAGACCTCTTTTCAGGATTTTTGGACTTTGCCTTTTTGCCACGTGTTTTTTGTGCTTCTCCCTTTTTAGACTGCTTATCTGGAGACAACCTCTCAAAGAATTAAACTACCCTCGAAAATCATGTCCCTGCATTTGGGTCCTACCCCTTGCTGCATCCTTGTGACAGGAGGCATCGTTGTTGTGTATGAGGATTAATTCAAGTTTTCAGTTCATAGTTATTTCATTGTTATTAGAAAGTTATTGTGCATAGTTTTATTCCGTTCATATTTTATTATCACAGTTATTCAGGTAAAAAAAATCTGAATAAAAGGCTCAAATCTCATTCTCTTTTTGTGCTTTATTCATTCAATTAAACATGCAATAAATTGATATTTTGAGTCTCAGCTGTTAAAGGGTTAATTCAATGCCAAGATACTCCCTAAATAAAGCTACAAATCTACTGGTACGCCCTAATGTTACATTATTACTGCTAAAGCAAATAACATGAATTGAAGATTTGTGGTGTGAAAGACGCTAAAATGTACTGAAATGCTTGCATATGTACCAGAAATACTTCTTGAAAGTCAAAAAATTTTGTCAGTGTGTCATCTCAGATGAACCCTCACACTTGTTTGGCACAGTTTTTATACCGGATGCCCTTTCTGACACAACCCCACTTGGGGAGTGGGGGCCCTGGTGAGAATCAAACTCACATCCCCTGGTTTACCAAACCAATGCTCTCACACTGAGCTATGAAGCCTATATAACTGCTGTGTGAGAAGTGGGATTCAAACCCACGCCTCCATTCGGAGACCAGACTACCCATTAACCAAGAAGGAGTTCAGTTCTTGAGTCTGGTGCCTTAGACCACTTGGCCATCCTGACACGGACTTCTTGAAAGCCAACAAACACTTGCAGTTTCACTGAAAATACTGAAGCACTTCCCTAAATTGACTGGAGTCATGGACTCAACGAATAAGATACATTTGGTGTCGTACACCTGGAAGTTGTTGACCCAGTGCAGCCAGCAAGACAACCGAGCAAAGTGGAGCGGATGAATTCATGAGAACTCAGCAACCTGGTATCAACTTGCCCCACACCCCCCAAAAAAAACCCAAAACGAAACAAGTGAAATCTGAACACTTCATTCACTCAGGAAACGGGTCGCTATTGTCATGCTGTGATCGTCATCGCAATATCGACATTAGAAAGACAACTGCTGAATCCATTTGAACTCTTCTGCTAACCAAAACAGGAGGACCTACCCAAGCACAGAACCGTTGTGCTGGTTATTGTTCTGACATATTTGGCTGGGTGTTGGGTTCTGACCTGAAGTAACCCTGCCTTCTTAAACCAACCAATCCAGTTACGGTTTCTTAGGATGTGACGTCAAGTGACTAAGAAAGCGTAACTGGATTGGCTGAGTGTTAGACGATGAATTTCAGACGGCGAATTGCAGCCAGTTGAATCTTAGGAGACTGAAAATATTGCGTTTCTTTCTTTCTTTCTTTCTTTCTTTCTTACTTACTTACAGTAAGGAAGCAGTCAGCGTGACGTCAGTGAAAAGTATTAGGAAAGACATATAAGCTTTGTGGTTTGCCTTGTCAGTTGTGCTTGAGACTGTTTCTGAAGTCAAATTACAATGTTTGTTTGTGTTCATTTTTTTTCTCTTCATCTTTTCTGTGAAGCTAAAGTATTGAAAAGTACATTTTTGTTTTTGATCATCTTTATTATTTTCTGTTATGCCAAAGAAGTGGAAAAGAAAATCATTTCTCTTTAATCAGCAAATTGGAAGTCGACTGGTGTGACTGATGGCTTGATAATCGATTGGTGCTGTGTCGGTCCTTGACAGAACGTGCGCAGTGTCCTCTTCTCAGCGCACTTTGTGTCCAAAAGAGAGAGACATCGCCAGTGAATTCAATTCTCATGACTTTGTTTCTTCTGCAGAGGAGCACACACACACCATTGTGTGTCATGATGCAAGCGTTTGGTTAGTGTATCTCCCTCGTTACAGTGTTCGTGTGCCACTTTTGTCATTTCTTGTTTTGTTCATGTTCCACGTTTTGCCTCAGTTATCGGACCTCGTTTCTGGATTTTGGGACTTTGCCTTTTTGCCACGTGTTTTTTGAGCTTCTGCCTTTTTGGACTGCTTCCCTGTGTACGACCTCTGAAAGAATCAAACTACCCTCAAAAATCATGTCCCTGCGTTACCCCTTGCTGCATGCTCGTGACAGGAGGTTTCATTGTTTATGAGGATTAATTCAAGTTTTCAGTTCATAGTTTTTACATTGTCATTAGAAAGTTACTGTCCATGGTTTTATTTCTTTCACATTCCAAATTCAGTTATTCAGGTAAAAAAAATAAAAAATTCTGAACTAAAACGCTCAAATCTCATTCTGTTTTTATGTTTTATTCATTCAATTGTACTGTAAGTGTACATGCAGTAAAATGACAAACACAAATCCAGGCTGACATTTTGAGGCTCAGCTGTTGAAGGGTGAAATCAATGCCAAAATACTCCTTAAATAAAACTACAAATGTACTGGTACTCCCTAATATTACATTATTTCTGCTAAAGCAAATAATATGGATTAGAGGTACCTTTTTGTGGTGTGAAAGACCCTAAAATGTAGTGAAATGCTCACATTTGTTCCCCTTAATTGGGAATTTCCAATCTCTATTTCCCTTGACATATGTGGCTCTGTGGCGCAATGGACAGCGCATTGGATTACTAAAGCACTAATCCAAAGGTTGTGGGTTCAAGTCCAGCCAGACTCTCTCTTTCGCTGGCCAAAGGAAGCACTCAAACTTGCTGGCCTTTATCTGTCTGTTTCTGGAATACTTGTGTCTGGAGTCTTTTAAGTTCATAACAACAATAATAATCATGGATGTCAGAGTCACCACAAACCTGACAATGAATATATATGACAAAAGGGTCGAGCAGGCGTGCTTAATCCGTCGATCGATGGTGAGGCATTTTTGGTCGATCGCAGGATGGCGTGCCAAAAAAAAACAGCCAATGTTCTCTACACTAACATAATTACAAATGTTACAGTACTTACGCAGCCCATCAATGTGTTTTATAATGAGAGCGTCCACCACCACCGCCGCTTTACTTAAAACACAGTCTGGGCAACGTCACGCAAAGACGAGCTAGACATGCTGTTTGTATTTACTTTCGATATTAATGGAGAAACTTAATAAAGAAAATGATATTTGAAGATGCAATGGCTGTCAGAGTACGTGAATAATCGAAGAAAAAGTGGTTAAACTGGATGAGATTTTCTCTTTTCGAGTGGGAAAGGTCTGGTCTGAAGCCAGCCAAAGTAGAAAGTGCAGGATGAGATGGTGTGTAATCAACCAGCCTAATCCGGGATGAAAGCAAAGACAATACAGTGCACAAAAAGCAAATCCTGCATTTTAAATATCAGAGGCAACATAACATTAACCTTAAAACTGTTTGGGAGCATCATTCAGCTTTCAACATGTCTCACTAAAAGATATTCTGCAATCAAAAATTCAGTTTTATGTCAAGAAAAACAGACAGGGATATCATTGTGGGTTTAAAAAAATGAAAAAAAATGGAAGCAACCTTTCAAATTTGTAGTTCATAGTTTGCTTGGGTGCCCTGCGATTAGCTGGAAATCAGTTCAAGGCGTAAACTGCCTACTGCCCGTTGACAGCTTGGATAGGCTCCAGCACTCCCCGCGACCCTTGTGAGGATAAGTGGCGAAGAAGATGGATGGATGGATAGTTGGCTTGGTTTGGTTCGCAATGCATTTTTTTGTTTGGCTTCACTGTGACGACAGTGGGACACGAGGAGTGAGAAAAAAAATGTTGGCAGCGGACAGCATGAAGCCAAATAAATTCATGCGCAATTCAAACAGGTTCCACCCCAGTCATGCTGATAAAACGATGGATTATTTTCAGCGAAACGTCTCGAATATTGCTAACAATCATCCTGCCTTGTGAAAGCTACTTCAGTAAATGAGGGAGGACTGTTAGCATCATATAAGGTGGCGTACCAAATTGCTCAGTGCAAAAAAAAACTCCACATCATAGCAGATATATTATTGTTTTAAAGTGTTTTATATTTTGTGCTCCTGAGTTAATGTTGCTGAACAGAACTTGAAGTTATTATTATTTATTGATTTTATTTTTCACAATCAAATGGTGCAATAAGTCGGTCAAAAATGTTTATTTCAGCAAATTGATGTGCTGAAAATATTTTCTGTTACAGAGTGCCGATGTTCGTAATGTTGTTCTCTGTTGTAAATTGAACCATGTTTCCATTCATTTTTTGTTTTCTTTAATGTTAATAAGGATACAATGTCATGCAGAGCTTTACTTATAATAATTTTATCGACAAATGATAATATTTATAGTCACGGTGGAGAGGTACAGGTACCCTTTTGTGGTGTGAAATAGCCGCTAAAGTGGACTGAAATGCTCCCGTCTGTACCAGAAATACTTCTTGAAAGTCAACAAACACCCAAATCTGTCAAGGTATGTTTTAATCTGTCAAATGTTATTTTGTTTTTCTCATCTGTTATTATTTGGATTTTGGGGTCAATTTCCACCACTTTCCAAGAGATCTGTCTGTTGGGATAAGAGTTTTTGACAAAAACTAGAGGTATTTCCAGATTAGTGTATTCCAGCGCTCTCCCTTGATGTTTGCAGCCTCCAAGCAAGGACATGAATCGGATGTTAATGAACTACTCTGCTTCCACACTGAACACTTCAAACACCAGTAGGCGACCAAAGAAATAACGTCAAACGTGAATGAATCCATCGGAAACTATTGACTACACTGACTTTTTCTTTAGAATGGAAGCAGACTGCCTCATTGGTGAAATACGATTGGACAGCTCCATCTTCAAGGCATTTGCCTCAAATGAAGAATCACTGTTGACTCAATCACAACAATTACTGATTTTATGAAATATGTGTTATCTGGTTACTATCCTGGAAACACTATTTTTTTATTCATATTTGTCAAAATGATGCAGTGTCAATCACAACAAACTGTCACCTGACAATGAAACATATTGTATTTATTTGCCTGCCAGGTGAGGAGCTGCTGCTGGCCCTTGTTTGAATTTGTCATGTAGAGGTGGGTTGTTATTCGACAATCGAGGAATTTGACTCACCTTTGACCTTTGGCTCAAGGCTCTTGTTGATCCCAACCCACCCTGTCGTACTCATCATAAGGACACAAGCTCAAGTACAAAGAAGATGCAAATCTTTATGGAACTCTTTATTCCTTCATTTTTTTCTGTATGTCTTTATTTATTTATTACATTTTTATTTCAGGGCATATTTTCCTAACTTTTTTCATGGTGCAGGTTATACGTGACTTTGACTTTCCATGTAGGCCGTCAGGGGCATGGCCAGGAGCTCCTTACCTGCACCTCATTGACACTGATTAGGAAATGCATTGAAGTCTTGTGTGTCATATTGTCAGTTGTGTTTGTTGTGCTTTGCGTTTTGTGAGTGAATCTTCCTTGTTTCAACTTTCCTGTGCCACTTCCGTCAAGTCTTGTTCTTGTTTCACGTTTTACCTCATGGATATCGGACTTCGTTTCTCGGTTTTGGGATTTTGCCTGTTAGCCTCGTGTTTTTTGTGCTTCCTTTTTGGACCGCTGACCCGTGTATGACCTCTGACAGAATTAAACTACCCTCGAAAATCATGTCCCTGCATTTGGGTCCCGTTCCTTATGCATGCTCATGACAGTTGTCATCGTTGTGTATTAGGATTCATTCAACTTTTCAGTTCATCGCCTGTTTTTGCATTGAGAAAAAAAAGATTCGACATGGTTGTATACCTTTCTCATTTCAAATTCACAGTTATTTGTCACGAGCAAGCAACATGGTGGAGGACCCAAAGGCAGTCACACTGGAGTCGCTCTTTCATCATAAAAGTTGTGTTTACATTCATGTTAGAATTTGGGGAGCAACTTTTAGGTGCATCCATGTTGGTGAAAACGACATAGTGGTTGCCAAAGGAAGCACTGAAGCTTTGGGGCCTTTCTCCATCCCGTTTTATGGAATATTGTGTCTGGAGTCTTTTTTAAATTCATAACATGTCAATCATGGATGTCAGAATCCCCACAAACCTGACGATGAGTATCCATCCATTTTCATAGCCGCTTATCCTCACAAGGGTGCTAGAGATTTTCCAGGCTGTCATCGGTCAGGAGGCGGCTACACCCTGAACTGGTTACCAGTCAATCACAGGCCACATAGAGACAAAAAGCCGCACTCACAATCACACCTAGGGGCAATTTAAAGGGTCCAATTAATGTTGCAAGATTTTGGGATGTGGGAGGAAACCGGAGTGCCCGGAGAAAACCCACTGAAAGTAGTGTTAATTAGTGATGCTTCCCATAACCATGGAATACCCGAATGTATTGTGCAACCATGGTTATATAAGTTGTTTTTCACTCACCTGTTTTTCACTCACTTGTTTTTCTGGTCAAGACATCTTGACCGTTTCACTATCGTGTTCGCATGCATACAGTCACTTGTTTTTCGCATGTAAGTTGTTTTTCACTATCTTGTTCACATGCATACCAAAGACGAACATTGTTGTGGGATGTCTTGACAGTTATGGCTGCGTAAGATGTTTCTCAGAGCCTGAAGGACACACTTAGGTGTCAATAGTAAATCGGCTACAATTGTTGCGGCGCCAGGTGGGACGGGTAGGCCACCCGTCCTTTCTCTCACACGCAACTGAAAAGTATAATAGAGAGATGCAGAGTACAAACAGGTAGAGTCTGCTGCGGGTTTCGTACGGACGCCCAGCTGGTTGACAAAGCGGAACTCTACCTGGGTGACGGCTCTCAACCTTCTCGCATAGGTAAGGGGCTCATATGATTGATTTCACGCAATGTCAACTGTGTTTTGAGAACTTGCATTTGGTCGAAATAAATATGCCAGTTATTGAGGCTAAATAGCATTTGGGAACGTTGGTCTTTTGTTGAGTGTCGTCTTTGTCTCCTGAGTGCCGACCAGCACCGATCATTTCAATAAAACATTTTTGGCGTTGTCGGCAGGATTGTGCAGGCTACGCGCAGGAGATAAAAACAGGATGCGTTGTTTTAGAAGGAAAACTAAGGGTGCGCAAGAGGCACCAGAGGAGGAGGTGGTGCCCGGGTGGGAAGGCATCACTTTCCGAGAGATAGAAGCTGTCCTACGGGAGCGTGGGGGACGCCCCGGACCGTGGACAGGAGTGAATTCCGCTGCCACGCCGCTGGCATTATGTGATTTGTTGAAGTGGGTGGATGTGAATGCTCTTGCTCCGCTGGGAGGCACGCAGCAGATGTTGTGGATGTGTGCGGAAGCTTGGAAAAATTGCGTGTTGGAGTTGGATAGGGTTAGAAGCACAGAAAATCAAAAGGCGCAAGAGGTTATCCAGCTAGAGGTTATAGTGAAAGAATTAAAGGAGCATTTGGCAAAAATGCAGAGTATAACGGAAAGAGGTGTAATGCATATCTCCCGAGTGGCGCGAAGAGGGCGAAAGAAGAAACCTCGTAAAATAGAACAAGCGCAAATCCGTTCATTCACCACTGGGCTGTCAGTGCAGTGGAATCCGGATGAGTGAAACGGGGATATGTGGGGGGATAAGACCGGACCCGCCACCACAGACTGGGTTGTATCCCTCGTTAAAGGGGTTGCAGATACACCCTTTCAAGCGACGAAAAGAGCAGCGACGCGTGATACCAGATCGAATCCAAGATCTGATGGGGGCGGACAGTCAAGCAATTCTGGACGAAAATGGCGAGCGAGTGCGAGGGCCGGTCCCACAAGCGCAGCCAGAGCCAGAATTGTTCATGATTAGAGAAGATTATACACAGGTCGGCATGGTTGTTTTGGGAGTATCAAGATGGCGGATGGCGACTGCAGTTTTGGTGGCCGATGAGCCATCCAGTCTTTTTTTTGTTTGTTTGTTTTTGTTTAAATCAGTGCATTAAACAGTGAGAATAACGCAGTATAGGAAATGAATGAACGTTCACTTTTGCACATAATACTGCTTACAACCATACTCTTATCGTTTGTGTGTATGTGTTTGTACGCATGTGTGCGCGTGGGGGTGTTGCCTTTCTATCATGCGTGTACGTGTTTGTACGCGTGTGTGCGCGCGCGGGTGTTGCCTTTCTATCGTGGGTGTAGGTGTTTGTATGCGTGTGTGCACGCGGGTGTTGCCTTTCTATCGTGCGTGTACGCGTTTGTACGCGTGTGTGCGCGCGCGGGTGTTGCCTTTCTACAAGTGTTTCAATAGACTTAACGTTACAAAGATCTTTGTTTACCGAAAAAGCTATTCAAATACTATATTGTATGCTTGTCATATCTTCTGAAGAATGTGCACTATGTTTGCATGTACAGTTTTACAAAGGATGCACCGGTTCCTTTTTGTTAACTACGACTGTATCTTTTGAAGTATATGATATGGAAATTTATTGGGATAAATCAGTTCAAACAGTAATAGCGTTAGTAGATACCGGGGCGGAGGCCTCAATAATTTATGGAAATCCAGAGAAAATGAAAGGACCCCTAGCACCATTAACAGGACTAGGAGGAAAAGTGATTTATGGAAAACATGTAAACTTACCTTTGAAAATAGGAAATATGCCTATAAAAACATATATGGTGATTATAACCCCTATCCCAGGGTGGATAGTGGGCATGGAGATATTAGCCGGAATGACACTTTATTTGACAGCCGGGAGATTTGAATTCGGAGCAAATCCACTGAAAATACATGCAATATTGGTGGGTAAAGTAAAAATGCCACCTTTTCCGATACCACAAGCTACACAGGTAGTTAGTCAAAAGCAATACCGGATACCTGGAGGACAGGAAGAAATTTTGGCGACCATTAAATATTTAGAAGCTGGTGTATTGAAAACAGTGACGACAAACTGGAACAATCCGCTGTGGCCAGTCAGGAAATCAGATAACTCTTGGATGATGACAGTAGACTACAGAGGATTGAATAAACACACACCTGCATTGACTTCCGCAGTGCCCGACGCAGTGACAATTATAGAACGAGTGCAACATCATCCCGGAACGTGGTATGGGGTCATAGATTTGGCTAACGCATTTTTCACTATTACTATTCCTGAGGATAGGATGAATCAATTTGCGTTTACCTGGAAAGGGCGCTACTACACGTTTACCAGACTACCACTGGGTTATTTACATAGTCCCACAATCTGCCACCGGGTGGTAGCAGAGCACCTGGAAAAGCTAAAAGTTCCTAAGGAACTAATGATACTTTAGTTGGGGAGAAGAACAACAGCGATCATTTGATATGGCGAAGGAAGCGATACAGCAAGCAGTGTCACTGGGAAAAATGAAATCGGGACCGGTAGAATTGCAGGTGTTGGCGTCAAATGAATACGCTAACTGGAGTTTGTGGCAAAAGCAAGATAGGATTCGTAAACCCTTGGGATTCTGGTCGAGAAAGCTCCCAGAAGCAGGCCTAAGGTACACACCTTTTGAAAAGCAGCTATTAGCATGCTATTAGGCATTGGTTGAAACTGAGGCTCAAACGGTGGGCCACGAGGTGTTAATGAGAACACATATACCGATTTTGACATGGGTTAAAGGTAACCCGACAACACATAGAATAGGAACCGCACAGGAAGCTAGTATTATCAAATGGAAATGGTATGTGTCTGAGCGAATTAAATTAGGGGGAAAAGGAGTCTAAAGAGTGGGCAAAGACTCACCATGTAGAATGGATCTATCACATTCACTATTATCCGCAGGCTGCTGGGTTAATAGAGCGAATGAATGGAATTCTTAAGGAAACATTGAAAAAGCTATCTCGAAACAAAACAAGCCGGAGTAATTGATGCGGACTATCAAGGAGAAATTGGAGCGGTATGCAAATTATTAGCAGAACAGCCCGTTACATTGGAAAGAGGGGACAAAATTGCTCAATTGATAGTGAAGCCTTGCCTTGTAACCAAGGTAAAAGAAATACCTAAACCTGTGGTGATAACTACCAGAGGGGAGGGAGGATTTGGCTCCACTGATTTGGCAGGGGCAAAACTTTTAGTAAAACAGCCAGACGGTCCTCCCCGAGCAGCATAAATTATAGCTCAAGGGCAAGATGCTACTGTGAGCGTCTTATATCCTGGAGAGGAAAAATGGGTAAATGTACCGGTGTCAAAATGTTATACAAGAGAGAACTAATCACATGTTTGTAGTATGCACTATTTGTCGTAATACAGATGCCGTGGTGGTATTTGCTGATTGGAAGACCATCATCGGAGAGGCGCCATGGCCGGACCAGGGAAGACCGAGGGCCCAAGAGGTGGCAGTGTCGTCTGCTGGGTCACGTGTATCCTTGTCCTTGGTGCCATGGTCCAACTCTGCTGCGCAATGACGGAGGGTGACAAATTGAAGCAGGTCCAGCGGCTCCACATAAAATGGAAAAGCAGTACCCAGGACCGTACTCAAGGAGACTACACCTGTCCAGCTTACCGAGCTTGCGGCGTGGTAAACATCACCAGCAATTGTCAGATGTGGAAGTGCAAAAGGTGCCTTGGAGGAAAGGACATCCCGGTGATGGAACAAGGATGCAACTTAACCGTCACTTCAGTGATCCCCATGTGCCACTACAACAGGACGACCGAGACCTGCAATGAGCACAACTGGACGAGGTGGACAATTACCGTAAAATAAACTCTGTTTTTTTTTTTTTTTTAACAGCACTGAAATCTCGTGACGGAACACATTTTTGTATATAATATGGGTGTTACCTGGGAAACCTAATGCTACAAGAACACACATAGCACCAGTATTAGATACCTGTACACACATGGCACAAGCCAGGGTTAAAATCCGAGTGTACTGGGAAATAAAATTCCCCGATATACCACACTGTACACGAAGACGTAGAGCTTGGTATGATACTCTCTTAGGAGGAATGGGAACACTGTATGGTGTAGCTAATGCTGCAGATAACGAAGTAACCAGAACAATGTTATCTAACACAGGGCAACATGCATCAGAGGCTATACATCAGGTAGGGGTATGGCTTCCAAAAGCTATGATAGGGCAATTGGAAAACACAGGTGTTTGGAAAAAGGCATTTACATGGGAGTTAAAATCATGGAATGAAACGTATGATGCGTTAAAGAATCTATCACATATAGGTAATTGGACAACCTGTGCATTGCAAATGATACATGCGGAAGCTCAAAAAGCGCGATTCCAGAGAATAATGACAACGGGAAATTATCACAAATAGAGACGGATTTGGAATATTAGTAGCAAACTTTGGTTACAGTTACACTCGGAGCGAACAAAATGCAACAGTACATATTGTGCGGGGTATTGGACTCAGTCCAATGTGTCTACTGTTAAAACGATATGTAAGTATCAAGTATTACCGGTGATTACTACCACAGGATTTTGGTTTCTACATCTGGATGGAGAGTGGATGGATGTTCTTCTTGAACTCCCTTCCGTCTTCCGAGTTCCTGCATTTGGGTCCTACTCTCGTTTCCGATGGGACGTGACATAATGTCCAGAACAGTCTCACTACACAGCACTTTGTGGCTCACATCGATACACAGCATGATGGCTGACTCGTACTCTAAGATGCCTGTCGTGTAGCCTGGCCATATGGTCAATCTGGGAGGGAAATAATTCTGAATCATGCACATATTAAACATTTGGGAAGAGCTCAAATATAATCCACTACTGAACTTGGGTTGTTGTGTTCTTGTAACTCAGAAAAAAAAGTTCATACAAGAACTCAGTTCTTGCAAAACATGTAAATCTACATTTAAGATCCTTTGCGAATTGTATTCTTAGTTTCAGAGCAATAAATAAATGAATAAAAATTTGACCTGTGATGCAGGATGCTGAGTGGATCTTTGGCATCGTAATAATTGCGTCCAATCTGTTGCATGCCGAGGAGTCGCAAATTCCTTCAGAAAACATCAAAAACAATGTCATAATTGGACATTCCTGGACCAGCACATTTTGTGACAAATGTGAGAAAAAGCGTTGAGTGAAAAAATGTTCAATCATAGCGAACCACATAGCACATGGGAACGCCAATGCTGACCTTCTGAATATAATGTTGTACAACTGCAGGCAAACTGATGACGTTGGAGCCAGTTCATTCGTCAGGGTCACAATGATCTCCACTTTCTCACCATTACCTGTCAAACTTTGCAGCACAGTCACCTGAACACATGGCACACATTGTGCCCGTTCATTTTCATGTGCTCTATCCGAGCCCAAATTGTCAATGTTGTCAATGTGTGACGGCACCTTGTTAGGAAGTCTTTGCGGCATAAAGAGTATGCCTCCATCGAAGGAGTGAACATTGCCCAGAGTTCGCTCGTGCTGGAACAGGAGGGGCGATCGAAGATGACGGGACTCCATTGGTGGCTTGAAGTCCACGTGGTATTGGTATAGAACCCGTTGAGGGCGGGACAGGATACGAAAGAAGTTGGCAGACAACTGAATAGGAGAGACACTTGTTCCTGAAAACATATCAGCAGAGGATTAATTATTTACCCAACCACTAGTTACAGCCATTGTATCTATTTTTTTTTTTTTAAATGAAGACTGGAACAGAATGTTTGTGAGCGTTTAGAGAAGCATACCAGACTTTGAAGCTTTGACATGCTCCATCGTCTGTCGGGTGTTAACGCCGGCATCATTGAGGTCTCTTCTGGGTCCGCCTCTTTCTCCTATACTCACTTGTTGAAATCCAGCAGAGATCTCAAGAACCGCTAGAATAGCAGTCAGATACATGGACCAGCAGTTGACGAAGTTCAAAGTACAGGTACACCACAGCACTGAGCATATTTGAGGATTTGTTTGCATTTGACACGCAGACATGGCTTGAACAATTGGAAGCCAGCAATATTTCTATTACAAAAATATGACCACATACCTTCTTCAGAATAAGCTACTAGGGCAGTTTTCTGCCGCCCTCGGCCAACCAGCCCGACCTCTGCTTCTTCTGAAACCTTTGGTTCTGGCTCTCGAGCCTGAATCTTGCAAGAGTATGAGGATTACAAGTTGCACGTACCCTGATACATGTGATGGTTTTCTCATTTTAATTATTTTAATTATTTTCAAATATTTTCTATGGGGCTGCACATTCAGCAGACTGAGAAGTATCAAGCAGATTTGTTGGCCTACACTCGCTCTTCCAAATTCCACCATTTGGTTCTGCCACATTTGAAGTCAAGACAACTCCACATGTAAAATGACTATTCAGCATCTAGATTCTGGCTAATCCACATTTGAAGTTTTAGCGATTGGACCTTTGAACTTTGATAATACCACATTTCAAGTTGCTTACCCCAGGTGAAGCAGTCTCCTGGACACGCGCTCTGCCTCGTGATCCCGCACGTGCTCGGCTTGCCATTTTCTCCTCGATGCTCTTTCTTTTCAGCGTATAAACATGCAAAGTAAACACAACATATCAAATCTCAAATGAGGTCAGTGTATAAAAATTACAATGACGCCAATATTCATCCATTGATCCATCCATCCATTTTCTTAGCCGCTTATCGTTCGATGCATTTGTCTTGCAGTATGTCACACTTGTTCATTTTACCAGAGAATCAAAATTCCATTAATTTTCCATGACTTTCCAAGTATTAAATACAAAATTCCATGAGTCATATCTTATTGACTGATTGTGGTAGACAGCAATATTTCAGCAATATGATTGTGTGTTTTCACTTAAATAATAAGTGCCAAAGCTTATAAATGGAGTAGGCGCATCATAATGACTGTGAAATTTATGGTTATTAAAAATATCAACTACAATTACATGTTGAACATATTTTCATCTTACGTTAATGTTATGTTGCCTGTATTTAAAATACAGAATTAGCTATATATGCACTGTATTGTCTGTGCTTTCATGCTCGATCAGACTGTGCCAAGGGGGAATTTTAACATTATACACCATCTCATCCTGTACTTTCTACTTTGGCTTCAGACCTGACCTCTTTTACTCAAAAAAAAAAAGAAAATCTTGTCCAATTGCAGCATTTTTTCTTCTATTATTTACATAACCCGGCATTCATGAAAGCAACAGCACTTTTTTTTTAATTTACTTTTTACCATTATTCTCGAGCAGCATGTCTAACTTTGCTCTACGCTGCCCAGACCGTGTGGGTGGGCGGTGTTTGTAATTATAGTTTGTAGTTATGAACCCGGGACCTCAGAACTGTGCTTTACCAACAATACTTTACCAACTGAGCCACCGTTCCACCAATCTTTGATAAATAACACTTGTTAAAAGAGTGAGTATGACTCAATTTGCTTGTATATTATATCAAATCCATTTTCCCAATCAAAAAGAAATGAATGTCTTTCAACCATTGAGAACCTTCTATGAACAAAATGCTCTCAACTTCAAGCAAATGTGGCCCAAGCAAAATGACCAAAGTGAAAAACTGCAAAGCTGAGGGATCACGAGCAGCTCCAATGTCAGATAGTGATGACATGATGTCACACTCTCCTCACTGATGACGACATGAAAAAAGTCCAAACGTGATATAAAATGTCACACTAACGTCAACGATGGAAATTTTCTCTGTGAGGGAAAACTTAAGAAAAAGCAAATGAAATGAGAAGACTCACTGAAGAGAAACCTTTTCCCTGCTCAGTTTGTGGTCAGATTCTCTCCTCCGTATAGTTCTGATAAACACAACACGGGGTGTGTAGCCCACATACACTCACATACAGTATAGACTTGTATCACATATTGTTTTCTAGTATCTGTTTATGCATCATCCTGTGTTGTGTATTGTTTTGTTTTGTTTTTTATAAGGCTAGATTGTCAGATCCTGATCACCTTGTCTCGATCGTGGTCTTGATAGTGGTGTGTATTGTTCTAGATTGGATTGTTTTGTCAGATTGTCTTGTAAAGTTTTTAGTGTCTTGCATATTCTTGTTGGTGCGTTTTCTTCTCATGTTTGATTGTCGTACCGTCGCTGAATTGTGTTGTATCGCCTTGATGCTGGTGTATTTTTATTTATATTTCCTGGATTTTATCATGCAAATATACAATAATGCTAAAATGTATTTGTTGATACTGCATTATAACAGGCAAATCTTCTCCCAGGCCGCAGGACTGACCTGACCCCAAACCAGTCTTATGATTGCATTGTTGGAACAATTCAAACCTACACAGGGAGACGCCAATGGATTTCAAGCCCATCGCCTTAACCACTCGGCCACAACAAGCACTTCTGTGGTTGCTTTTTTTCATTTTCTGACTTCTGCACATTTGCAAACATGCATGACAAACTTATGGGGAACTCATGTGGTGAATAAAACGGTTTACAGTTCAAAACCAGCAACTCTAAAAGCAGGCTGCAGTGAGTGCTGAGCTGTATCACATCCATGCACCATTTCTCGTTGCTATAAAAGCATATTCCAGCACCTTTCGTTTTCCGTGTTAGCTCAGCGACACAGTCCGCGCAATGGAGGTTGAAGACAGGGAGCATCATGGCGGCGTCAGACACTCATCCACAAAGCTAAGTCTCCACGAAGCACAGAGCTGCAGAACCTCCAAAGTTTTGTTCAGAAACTGCATGAATTCAGGGTTTTGATCATCTCATGGGCAAAAAAAAAAACCCTCAAAAATGGGACAAAATTGCCCACTCCTGACTTGTAAGACAAATAACTGTTCAAGCTTTGTTGACACGGATTCACCAGTCGGGCATGTCAGTGACTTATGTTGGTTGCCGATATACCCTCGTTTTGAGCTTACACCTCTAAAGAAGCTTGTTGTCATTGACTCTGTGGCGCAACGGCAGCGCATCTGACTCCAGATCAGAAGGTTGTGTGTTCAAATAACGTCAGGGTCATTTCTTTAGCATTCTGATGGATGTAAAAGGATCTGCTTTAAATTCACATGCCATTCCTATGGAAAAGACATATTATGTGGCAGGAGCTGACTGCTCGTATAATTGACTGACTTCTGCTTTTGTCAGGAATGTTTCATTTGTCACTGACGTGTAAACTTGAATTTATTGGGTGAAAATCCAAATGTCCACTTGTTCCAAGTTTGTCGTCATAAAAAAAATTCGCAATTGATGTTTGTATTCGTGAAGGAGCTGCTGAAAATAGCCGAGAAATTTTACCATTGCTCAGTCGTCACCACTTTGAGTGTGTTTACTATGGTCACAACTGACATCATTTTGACTTTCACCAATGTTCGTCTGTAACGGAAACGACCCCAAAAACATGAGGGTCCGACATGCACCACAGAGGTAACTTTTCAATAGCTTTGTCCAGGGACCAAGAACAGTGGAAGGTTCCTCAAGCAGTGCTACAGGAGACGTGAGTGTCAGAAGTAAAACATTACTCACAATCAGGAATTAAACTAAAATGATCGAGTGCAGCGGGTAGGCACAAGTCCTTTGATCCGAATAGTTCTCAAGCATACACATTTCACAACTGGAACGAATGATGAATATTGAATTGTCTAAAGAACGAAGAGGTAGCAGGAAGACATGGGAGTGTAGCTCAGTGGTGGAACATTTGACTGCAGATCAAGTGGTCTCGAGTTCAAATCTCGATACCCCCTTCCTCTTGTTCTGTTCAAAGACTGCATGAGTTTGGTGTTTCGGTCATCTCATGAGCAAAAAAAAGCCTCCCCTAAAAGATGGGAGAAAATTGCCCAGTCCTGACTTCAATGACAAATACAGTGCAAGCTTTTTGACACTGATTCACTGGTCGGGCCTGTCAGAGACTTGTCTTGGTTGCCAATTATATACCCTACTATTGAGTTTTTGTAATGGTGTGATGTTGTTGCGCTATAATTGGAACAGGATGTAGAAGTGCACTTTTATTTTGAAAGGCAGCACTTTCTCTGTCATTTATTTATTTATTGTGTGGTAAAAATGTTCATTGTAGGGTCAATATTTTCACATGTTGTGTGCCTGTGTGTGTGCATTTGTGTCTGTCTGTGTTTGCATGCTTTTTTGCTTTAGTGTGTGTGTGTGTGTGTGGTGTGTGTCTGTGTGTCTGTATGTGTGTAAGTTAAAAGAGGATGATGTGTGTGTGCATTTATACATTCCATCTCCGTGGTAATAGGGATGCTGTCAAATGAAGTTGAAGTAGCATCAAACAGCGAAGGTACCACAAGATGTATGTGTGTCACAGATTCCATGCCCGGCTATCTCAGTCGGTAGAGCATGACACTCTTAATCTCAGGATTGTGGGTTCGAGCCCCTTGAGGGGTGGCAGGCTTTTGGATTAGATGACATTTATCAAATGATTCACCGAATATCCAAATCGAGCCACTGGGAATGTCTTTGATTGAGCTTCTCAGCCATCCACCTCTCGGTATTATGCGAAAGTTGAATTGAGGCAACTGGACTGATGCCAAACATGTATCCGTTCACCAATGTTAAAAACATTTTATTTTTTTGTCGGTGCTCTCATCCAGTTTTGTTGGCCACCAGAAGTCCAACATCTCGTGAAATCTCGCAAACGATTTTACGCTCTCATTTAGAAGATATTTGTTTGTGAGTGTCTCTGTGTGAGAGAGGAGGTAGTTTGTCTTTGTGTGTGAACATGAAAGTGGGTGAAACTGTTTTTGAGATGTGAATGTGAAAGTGAGCGAGAGATAGTGTGAATGTGAGTTTGTCTGTATAGGTGAGAGCAAGAGAGTTGGCAAAAAAAGTGTGAGAGAATTTGGATGACAGCAGTTTCCATAGTGTAGTGGTTATCACGTTTGCCTAACACGCGAAAGGTCCCTGGTTAGAGACCGGGTGGAAACAGGCTTTGTTTTGTCGCTTGCTTCTCGGGGAGCTGTTTGGTTTGGTGGTCACATCGTAAATTTTGAGTTCAGTGGAAGTCGTCATAGTTAAGCGATGGAGATGCGTACCACACATGTGACTGTTCCTTGTTTCAAAATTGAGTCTGAGCAAGCACTTTTAAAATGAATATTGTTTGTTGTATTTAAATCTGCCATGAAAAACATCACCAAAATTTGACATTGAGAAAAAAACTTCATTCACACAGGAATTGAATCTTAGTCCGGACATTGCGAATACTAGTAAAGATGGTGTCATGAAGCTTCATTAAGCATTGTAACAGTTCAGCCATTGATACAAGTAATGGTCCATTTCTTGATGACTCATGTGGATGTAGTTTTGTTGGCGAGTAGAAAAGTAAAACTCATCAGCATCCTGACACTTCTGCTGCAATTCTCTCCAGATAAAATCATCCATAAGCCATTTATATTGTCATGGTAAAGTACAACGAGAGAAACAAAATCAAAATGTTTAGGGGATCCAACACGACGTCAAACTTCTCACACTGACCAAGATGATAAAAAGTAAAAAGTTGAGATGACGTGTCACTTAGAACAAGATGGACATTTTCTCAAAGTGGGAAACCTTTACTTGTAAGACCTCTTCAAGTATTTTGACATATGCAAACTGATCCATGATCCCTGCTCGGCAATAACTAGGCCCAAGACCATAGTCGGAGAAACGTGCCCATATCATGATGCTTGCACCACCATGCTTCACCGTCTTCACTTTACATCCAGGAACTGATCATAATTGGCTGAGCCTTTGTCATTCTGGTTATTCTGTGACCAATTATGATGGTTGTCTTCCATTTTCTGGAATGTGTCACTGGTTTTTCTCTGTTTTAAGGCATGAGAGATCATTTTAGCTGAAGAGCCTATAATTTGTTACACCTCTTGATCAGATTTTCCCTCTCCAATGAAACGTTTATTTAAATTCTTGTTTCTGAACCAACAAAGTAAATGTCATGTCTACATAACCCCTTTTCATGAGTTCCCAAAAACTTCATTAGAAACATAGAAGCAATGAGTGACACCTCGTTGGGGGTAACAACCCAGTATTAGCCCCAAAAAAGAAATTAGCATCTACAATTTGGAAGAATCCACTTGATCAAGAAATCCATCTCCTTAAAGGAAGACTCTCCCCAAAATGTATATGTACAATAAACCCTCCAATGTGAAGTAATATTCTCTCGCTCACTTTCACATTCACATCTCAAAAACAGTTTCACCCACTTCCACTGCGCCACTCTGCTGTATACATCAACTTGTCGTATGTACTTTCATACCAGTCTTAAAAGAATTTGGCTGAGCTGTTTTATGCCTTCATCAGATTCCAAGACACGTTTGGTATTTGGTTAACTTTTATGATCATTGGTCTTTCCTTGGTCAAATCAAAGTGCTGATCTGTACTGGCGCCTTTCTGAAGACTTACACAGTGATTTTAAATTGACAGATCATTAAAAAGAGGATTTTTTTCCCAACTGGAACTAAATTAAGGGAATGAAAACACAAGTCTGAATTGCACAATAATTATCACGATGAGAAAGACTTTAAAAAGTGGCAATTATTGAATACGTTTGAAAGCCTAATGCCACCACGATGATGGGACATTTTGGATTGAAGCCTGATGAACGCAAGCCATCCTGCTCATGCCAATCATCCGATAAGTCAAATGCAACAATGCAGATACAAAAGTGACAGCGTACAGTATATGATGCACGTGTGCTCACATTATATAAAGAATATCTTTACTTAGAATTGTAATCGATGTAGCCATTGAACATGCTGACAACACCTGCAGACTTGTAAAACTACCGGGCAGCACGATCACCGGGGGCTGCCAGCGGGCCTGCTGCGTTTCTTCGTGGGTTCAGTTCTCAAACATAATTGAAGGTGGCATGTCTGTTTATCAGAATATTCTCATACAGAAGAAAAAAAAAAAGCACCAACAACGACACATCGCTGTTTTTCATCGTAAGACACCTGCAGTCAGATGCTCCCGTAAAATACGCCTGAGTCGCTATGAATAATTTCATAGATTGATCATTAAAATTTGATTTGTAATTTCAAAAAACACAAATATTTCCCTTTTTATTACAAAACACGGGTAGTAGGGAGAAGGAAAACAGATACATTAAGGTTTATAGTTTTATTTCTCAAATCAACGTATTGGCCTCAAACAGGTTTTGATCTTTGGTTTCATTGTTGAATGCAGTTGTGTATTTTTTTTTTTTTAATTTACAAAGATTTGAACTTTGAGAGTGTTTAAATGAAGGAAATCTGAGAAAATGTTCATGCCTGTCTGAGAAAAGTGGATCGTATGTTTCAGGGCCTTAAAACATAAAAAAAAATACTGTCAACAAAAAAAATAAATGTAAATGAAAAAATTAGAAAAATACTTTGAATGAGAAAAACACAACCTGTAAACAAAAACATCAACTGGTAATGAAAACAAATCCTGTGAATGAAAAGAAAAACATCTTGTAATTTTTTTTCTCATGGACCTCCTGGGACCCCCTTTAAATTCGGAGCCAATCAGAAAATCAGACAAAGGCTCCCTGCCCGTTCACTAACTCTGCGAGATCATCATGTGCTTCATGTGGATGTCCACCGTTGCAATTTTTCTTTTTTATCTCAAATAACTGAGCACTTGAATGCACCCTCTTTTCTTTTTTTTTTTTTTTTTGCTGCGATAGCCCGCCCTCAGTTCCGGGACCACACCAAGGCACAATGCGGGGTATGCCTAAATGCCACAGGACCCACAGCCCTGCTGCTGTGGTTTTTAGGATGAGGTCGACAATGATCTACAGTCCCGAAGCCGATCGAGATACAGCACAAGATGCGCGGAGTGAATCAGCATACAGAAAACAATGCACATTCAAACATTGCTTCACTGTAAAAAAAAAAAAAAAAAAAAAAAAAAATGCACATGAAAAACAACAAAAAAAGTGTAATAGTGAGGCCGTGTAACGTGAATCGCGTTGCAGCAAGGGAATAATTTTATTTTCTTATGACAGCTATTGGAGCCGACATCTCACCTGCAAATAGAGAGTTAATACATGTAAAAATGATTTCAATGACTTTTACATCATGTCATGCGTTTGAATGAAAAATAGGAGTCAAATGAAAATACTCTGCAGAAATTCTCCTCTCTCTTGACTGCTCTATTGAATCTACAAACAGACACAAAGTGAAAATATGGATCGAAAAATTGCACACAACAACTGAATTCTCCTCCTCCGGCACAAAAGCAGATGTGTCGCTTGCTGAGGAACACATTTTGGGACATTTGCACAGGCTGTACCCTGCCTCCTGCTCATTGACAGCTGGGATAGGCTCCAGCACTCCCCGCCACCCTTGTGAGGATACGCTGCTCAAAAAAATAGATGGATTGGTTGTTCTCAAGTTTTGAGAAACCGGGTCGGGACATTGCACGTTGCGGGTGATCATTTGAGAACAACTGGAGAATGCTTCATTGACTTCATGCCAAACATCGCCAAAGCTGTCATGCGCAATAAGCCTCACTAGGTGGCAGTATTGTATTGAAAAGCACATCCAACTGTTGGAAAAGGAAGTCTTGTCAGTTCCAGTGGAACATCGAGATTCGATTTAAGGTGAAGATGTTTGTTGTCTCCCGATGTTCCACTGCGTTCTTGGTTTCAATTTACTACCTCAATTAAAACTCAAAATTAAAATCATCATCATTTTTCATGTCTTGCGTTTAGGTTTGCCCGATGTGTGTGTGGTTGTTCTCGTGATCGTGATGACACCGTCGCTTGATTGAGCGTGACCGGGTGTGACTTGCGTGCTCGTGCCAGTTTATCACATACTTACCTGGCAGGGGAGATATCATGATCAAGAAGGTGGTTCTCCCAGGGTGAGGCTCAACCATTGCACCTGGTTTGTGCTGACCCCTGTGAATTCCCCACATGTGGGAATCTCGATTGCATAATTTCTAGTGGTGGGGGACTGCGTTCGCCCTCTCCCCTGATCTCATGTCAAAACCAATGTTAAAAAATTAACCAGTCAACCTGCAGAAGGCAGAGTACACTCTGGACTAGCTGCCAGTCACACTCACAATCACACCTCTTAGCAATGGAGTTAACTTATTATTCCAATTAATGTCGCATGTTATTGGTATGTGGGAGGAAACTCATGCAGGCACGGGGAGAAGATGCACACAGACGGGGCTGGGATTGAACCTCAGAATTGTGAGACCATCGCTTTTCAGATGCATCACCGTGCCACCTCAAAGTGAAGTGAAATAGCTATTTTTAATGATAATTTCAGTTATTAGAAGAAAAGAATATTCAAAGTTACTTGGATGTGTGACAAAGTAATACCCCCTAAATGTAATAACTAGTTGGGCCACCCTCGGGAGTAACAACTGAACTCATTTTCTATAACTGGAAATTAGTCCTTACGTGTCTCTGGAGATATTTTTCTTCTTTCTTATAGAGTTGTCTTAATTCAACATGAACAGCCAGATCATGTCAAAACATTTAATTGAAATCAAGACTGACTGACTAAACCACTCAATTTTTTTTTAAAGTTGTTGAGAAGTTACTGTAATTTGCTTGTGTGTTTTGGATCATTGTCCTGCTGCAGAACCCAAGTGGGCTTCAGTTGGAGATCACAAAATGATGGGTGAATATTCACCACCAGCCTTTTCTTGTAAAGAGCAGAATTCATGGTTCTGCGTTTAACAGTAATCCCTGAGCTTATCTCCTCCAAACTTCTCCAGCTCAGCGTCTCGACTGCCATTTCCCAGTGGATCTACAACTTCCTCACGGGCAAGGTGAGGCTGGAGGACACCACCTCATCCACGTGCACTATCTAAGACTATTAACTGAGGAAAGGGAGGGTTGCAGTTCTTTTGAAGTTGTCTAGAGTTACTTTGTGGCATCCTGGATCGCCATTGTTGTTGTTTTTTTGTAATCTTTGTCGGCCGGCCACTTTTGGGAAGGTTTACCACTGTTCCATGATTTTTCCATTTGAGGATAGTTGCTCTTGCTTTGGTTCGCTGGAATCCTAAAGATTTTGAAATGGCCTTTGAAACTCTTTCCAAACTTGTCGATGTCAGTTCCTTCATTTACTTTACACACAGGGCAAAGATACATTTTTGCAGAATAAATAAAATCACCATTTAAAAACAGCATTTTAAATTCACCTGTTACATTGGTCTGTTTACATTTGCTGGATGATTAAAGTGATGAAACAATGCCAAAAGCATTGGTCTTGTAAACAATGGGTCGTGAGTTCAATTCTCACTGTGGCCTACTCGTTACATATGTGATCCCTTCCTGATTCAACTCTATTTGTGCTCTATGTCAGTTTTGTTTACTCGCTCTGCATGTTCCCTCATTCTCCATTTGGCTCTCTGTTCTGCTGGTTTACATAATTTGGCTGCTTATTTTTGTTGCTGTTTGAGAAAATGGGAATTCGCCCAAGTGTTAGAGCACTCCTTTTGTATGTGGGATGTCGCGGGATCAATGCCTGCACTCTACATTTGACTTTTGGTTGTCTCCTGAAGTCGGGGCATGTTCTTTAGCAGGGACGCCAGGACTTCTTTCTTCTCATCCAAATCTTCTGGCGGATGAAACAACCGCAAAGTCAAAGAAATTGAACAGCGACCTCGGGTGCACCAACTGCACGTATGGACAGCCTTATACTTGAACATGGTGTTTGTGATGGAAAAGCCATGATGAGTACAGAAGTCCAAAAACAGAAAACCACTCGCGTTCTGATCAAGGGGTTCGTTCCTTTCAATCACACCTTTCCAGATCTCATGTGACCGTTGAAGTCCCCCTGCAGAATGACGGAGTCCCCAGCAGGAGCATTTTCTTCCACTCCCTCGAAGGACTCCAAAACGGATGGGTAGTCTGAAGTGCTGTTTGGTGCATAGGCGCAAACAACAGTTAGGACCTGTCCCCACAACCCGAAGGCGGTGGGAGGGTACCATTTCGACCACCGGGTGAACCCAAACGTACAGGCAGAGAACAGGGAAACCACACCTGCTCGGTGCCTCTCACCGTTGGCAAGTCCAGAGTGGAAGAGAGTCCAACCCCTCTCAAGAGGACTGGTACCAGAGCTGGTCTAAAAATCAATCCACTGTTTAGGTCCTGAATACAAGAAAGAAATGCTTATGAAATAAAAACCCAGAAGAGCTCTGCATCGTCAGACTCGGGTCAAATAGTGGAGTGTAGAACTCAAGGCAAACATGATGAAGAAGCTTTTCGCTATGATGCTGCACGCAAATGGAATAAGTTGCTAACAGAGGTGATGCCAGCTTCATGTGTGAATGTACAAAGTCCAAATTGAAAATTCTTTTTTTCCCATGCTTTTTTTTTATTGTTGTTGTTCTTTTAAGGGGTGATACAGAATAGCAGCTGTAAAACGTTCTGAGGTCCTGGGTTCGGTCCTGACTCTGCCTGTTTGGAGTTTGCATGTTCTCCCTGTGCCTGAATAGGTTTTCTCCGGTTTCCTCCCACATCCCCTAAACATGCAATATTATTTGGACACTCTAAATTGCTCCAAAGTGTTATTGTGAGTGTGGCTGTTTGTCTCAATGTACCCTGCGACTGGCTGGCAACCAGTTCAGGGTGTACCCTGCCTCCTGCCCGTTGACAGCTGGGATAGGCACCAGCCCTCCCGTGACCATCGTGAGGATAAGCAGCTAAGGAAATGGATCGATGGATAGATGTTGTTTTCAGGAAAACAAGGGAACCAGCTCAAGAGGAAGAGCCCTCGCTTAGCAGGTGAGTGGGAGTAGGTTTGATACCCACATTCTCCATTTGACTTCGAGTTGTGTGCTGGAGTTTCCTTTTTGAGTCAGTTCAGTTCTTTTGTTGTTGTTTTGGGGGGAAATGGGGGAATTCGCTCAGGTAGTGGAGCGCTCACTTCGCATGAGGTGGTGAGGTCAATGCCCACATTCTCCATTTCCCTCTGTTGAATTCATTTTGAATTAATTTGGTAATGTTCTTTTCCTGTTGTATTCTTGGCAAAACAGGGAAATCTGCTTGCTGAGCACATGAGATGGAGTGGGATTTGTTCCTGCAATCTCCTTTTGACTTTCAACTGTCTGTTGAAGTTTCTTCCACTTTTTGAAGAACACCTCTCCCAGTTTCAAAATAAATATTCCACTCATTAAGCATTTGACTATGTACTGTTTATGCTTGAGTCAAGGATCCCTGGACAAATTTTATATACAGTAGATTTACTTCAGAGTTCAGATGTTCAAATATTCTCTGAGCCCTGTGCACAAGAAAAAGACAAAAAACAGGCTTTAAACTACATACAATTATTTTCAGTCTCTTGAAGAAGACATCTTCGTTACTGGCTGACAAAGTCATCAGTGTTGAGTTTCACTTGACAATCAAACCCGTTCTTGTTAGGGTAAGTTGCCACAATTCTTGCAAGTGGCCAAGAATTTCTGGGTGATGTATCAACTATAACAAGCACCACATCGCCAACACAAAGATTTCTTCTAGGCGTCGGTAGCTAGGTATACTTTACACTATGGGTTGGTGGGTTGGGAGGCTGCTGCAGTCGGACCAGGTTCTGTGTGTGGGGATGATGGGGCACTGATTCATGGGGTAGGACCAATGACTGCCAACCGGGGACCAGGCAGTCATTGTAACAGGGGGTGGTAGGTTTCATACTTAGCTACATGGCGGTACTCCTGAGGCCTCCCCTCTCATGGCCCATGCGTGCTCCCTGGGTCCCTCATCGTTCTATTGTCAGGTGCCTCTGTCTGCCCCTCCTCCACCTTTCCAACAAATGAGTTATTTTATCCTGTCCTCGGGCTGGGCCAAGACTGACTCAATTTCGGGCCCTGCAGGTTGTAGGCGGGTTTCTGTTCTTCTGGGGGTGGGGTCCATCCACTGTCAGTGGCCATTTGGTGGGGTGACTCGTGGTGGCAAGGGGGGGGACCACCCTGGCTCCCTCGTCATGGGATGTCTCCTGTCCACAGGGTTGCTCTCAGGTTTACCCCTGTTCCTGGTTTCCATCCTCAATATATTGTGTCAGGTCCTTCACCTCCATGTTGCAGACAGCAGTTTTTAAATATTCTCTTCAGTCTTTCTGCGTGCACAATGGTGTGAATTTACTTCCTTGTGTCTGTAGGCACACACTTGGGATTCTTTTACTGGGTGTGGGGCTACTCATTTATTCTAACAACTCATGTATACATGATGAGCTTTTATATCAACCCACTAATATTCTTGTTTTATACACTTCGATAATTCACAGAGTCAGTCCCATCACATTCCTGTTGTCATGTTGAGTTCATGATCTTTGTCTTGCATGCTTTTTCCCCTGTCCTTGTCCTGAACTATCATGTCCTGTTCTTTCTTCACATCAATCATTTACCTCAGGTTCTTGTTGCAAAAGTGAAATTCCCAACTGGAACTTCACATTGCTTTTCTCACAATGGCTCATTGCCAGTTTCATACACATTACCTGGTTATGGGTCATGGTAAAAATACACATCTGAGTAACTCAGTTGAGAACACATCAGACTCTTGACCTGATTGTCTAGTTTTCAAGTCCTTGTTCAGGTGTTCCAATTTTGTGTTTTTGGAACAATTTGACATTTTCAAAAATCTGCCAGATTTTGTTCGCACACCTCTGCAATATTCATCCATCCATTTCCTCTGCCGCTTATCCTCACGAGGGTCGCAGGAGTGCTGGAGCCTATTCCAGCTTTCAACGGGCAGGAGGCGGAGTACACCCTGAACTGGTTGCCAGCCAATTGCAGGGCACATGAAGACAGACAACAGTCACACTCACAATCACACCGAGGGGCAGTTTAGAATGTCCAATTAATGTTTTTGGGATATGGGAGGAAACGGCAGGCACGGGGAGAACATGCAAACTCCACACAGGCAGGGCCGGGATCGAACCCGGGTGCTCATAACTGTAAGGCCGACACTTTTACCAGCTGAACCACTTTACCGCCACCTCTGCAACATTGAGATGAAAATGTAGACCCTGCATATCTCAGTAGCGTCAGTAGTGTCAGACTTTTAATTTGAGGGTGCAGTGTTCAAATTCTTGACTTTGGTTGATGATTTGGCTCAGCTCCCTGTTCAGGAATTCCAAGGTAACATCTGTTATGACCTTGCTTTTGTTCACTGTTGTCTTGAACCCTTCAAGCTCAACAAGACTTTGGATGTTTTTGGGCTGACCTGGTTGAAACGCCTCTGCAACATTGGGTCATAAATGTTGTTTTGCACCATACTGGAAGCATACCTACCAGAGGTGCGGCAGAGGTAAGAGTACATAATGTACACATTACGCAATGTTCTCTGATTGGTTTGTTGGTGGCACCTTACATCGTGTACATATTAAATCCCAGTGTCAGTGGAAAGTGGTCTAATCGTCAGAATGGAGAATGGAGTGGTGGGTGTCCAGTTTAAAACTTTGCCAAAGAAATATACATTTTCATCTTATCAATTCCATAACGCAGGGTGTCCCGTCCTAATCCCGTCCGCACCTGGCACTGTTAACCTGCAGGACGCTGTTGGAGCTTCAGCTACTGTGTGTAGAATCTGGGTTTTGATTATTTTATCTTTGTGTAGATAGGAAGAGAAATGGAGTGGCAGTTATTTTAAAGGAAGAGCTGGCAAAGAATGTCTTGGAGGTGAACAGAATCACAAATCGAGTGATGAGGCTGAAATTTGAAATTAGGTTGTTATGTCTCATGTCTTTAATGGTTATGACCAATGATGTAGAATAAAAACTGGATTGCGCACAGGCCCCTTTCACGTGGTCAACCCCCAGTCAGGGCAAAACATTGCTTTCGGTACTATTTCACGTGAAACATGACATCCTTTGACATCCTTACAATTGTATGCCGGTGGCTGTCAAAACGGTGAAGGCGGTCGCAAAGAAGTAACTTTTCACGGGTAAGTGTGTTTCAGCTTAACCTTCATAATTAATTATTATATATTTATTGCATTGTTTTCCATAACAATGTGTGTATGTTTACCATACTTTTTGCCCTGACCAGAAGTCAGAGCTTGTTGACCATGGGCAGAACCAAAGATGGATGCAGAGTTCGGAGTCCAGTTTTTATCCGACGTCATTGAGTATGCCCCACATGAAGGAAGTGACCTCGAGGTGAAAGAGAACTCCTGGAAGGAGTGACTCAAAGTAGTTCTGAGCATCTCAGATAGAGAGACAGAGTCGTGATTGGTTCAGGTTGCAATGGACATGTTGGTGAAGGAAATGTGAAGTTACTTTAGAATGTTCTATACATAGTTTGTGTATTTCTCAGAAACATTCTTCATTATTCACTGTCTACATATATCTTTCTTTGTCTGTCTAATGCCCTCCCACCTATGACACATTCTTCTACCTAATAAAAGTTGGCTGCGCTGGGGGGTAGGGGAGAGAGAGGAAGAAACAATGGAGTCGAGAACACACATCCAGTGTGTTCCTCCCTCCCCTCTCCCCGCTGCAGCAGTATGAAATTGTACATTGTCTCTGCCTGAATTTCTTTTTACATCTGATGACCGACCACACGGGGTCTGCCTTTAAATGGACCCCACATTAATTGGTGCCGAAACCCGGGACCCACATCTGGACGATCTGCCGACGCTGGATTGAAGGACACCGAGAATCTGTCGACAGCGCTTCCCTTTGTTTGAAGCGGGTCTCCTCCTCCAGCTTTCATGGCAGTGCGCCCAGACACTGGGTCCCACGAACCAGGCCGGCATCAGATAATCAGGTAGTGCAATCTACTACACGTTTTTGAAATTGGAAAAAAAAAAAAAAAAAAAAAAAAAAGCACAGTTTTAGGTTGAATTATAAAATGAGGTGGGAGTTGGCAAGCGCGCGAAAGGGCAGTGGCCCTCGTTGAAAAAGCCCAGCTGGCAATTTTAAAATCCGGATAACCCAAGAAACCATAAAAAGGAATTAGAGTTGGTTTATAATTAAGTGTAAAATAACGACTAACATTAGTTGGTGGTAATAGCACTTAACGGGATCGGGTATCTGGGTAGTGGAAATTAAACGTCGGTGTCTACGTAACAGTGACACAAAAGGAAAGACCAACCCCACCTACAAAGTTTTAAAAGAGTATAAAACAATGATTGAGTGCTGTAAGGAAGGGTGTTTAATCATGACTTTGGTAGTTCTTGTTATCATTATTTGTACTATCATTTTTTATTAACATCGTGAATTGTCTGGCCGGAACAAAACACATTGTGAGTGATTACAAGTAAAATCGGAGTTTTGTTATACATAAATAAAATAAAGTGCACTGTGTGTGCGTGTGCGTGAGTGCGCATGCGCCCGTCTGTACGTCTGTCTGTGCGTGTGCGTGAGTGCGCATGCGCGCGTCTGTACGTCTGTGTGTGTGTGTGTGTGTGTGTGTGTGTGTGTGTGTGTGTGTGTGTGTGGTGTGTGTGTGTGTGTGTGTGTGTGTGTCAGATCAGCGCTGTGATTGATGGTTTAGGGCGTTGGCCAATTGGTTTGGTTTGCCGAATTAAAGATGGGGCAAACCCAGAGAAAAGCTTTGTTGGAACATAAAGATGTGAAGTATATGGGAACAGTGAGCGAGGAATATGTAAAGTATGTGATGGGTTGGGTGAGAAAATTAGAATTTTCTCCCGATTTGGTCGATGTCCCTAATAAGGAGGAAGTGAAAAGAAAGTTAGTGAAGAAAAGAAAGGAAAAAGCCAGTAAAGGGAAAGAAACAGCGGGAGTTGAAGCCCAACTCCGCGCCATTGATGCATGGATTGCTCAGGGAAAGAAAAGACAAGGAGAAGTAGACCAGAAAAAGCTTAGAAAGGAAGTTTTGCGTATGAGAATCGTTGAGACAGAGGAAACAGGAGTCAGGGTCAGACAGAGAGCACCAGGAAATGAGCAGAGAGCAGCTCCACGCACGTCTGAGGACGAAGAGGAGGTGTTTGAAGCCCCACTAGAAGAGGCGGGCCAACAGAGCACAGGCCCACCCACTGAAGGAGTCACCACTAGAGGGAAAAGTAAAGCGCCCCCTGGCAACAAACCAAAGAAAAACAAACGAGGCCCTCAGTCTGATGTAGTTGCATACCAAGGAGCTCTATATCCTCCATTGCCTGAGCTGGAGCCTATACCAACGTATCCCATGGTAGCCGTAGCTAACCCAGCATTTGGAAACATTGATGATACCACAGGCCAACCACATCAACCTACTATCTTAGTGTATAGGCCATGGACCGAAGAAGAGAAAAAAGCAGTGTGTGCTGGTGTCCCCCTCATAGAAGAGAATGCTCAAAAGTGGGCTGATGCTATTATGGATGTGCAAAGATCATATCATCTTAATGGGCGTGAACTACTGAGTGTTTTGAAAATAACATCTGGACACAGACTGGGAAGATACCAGGGCACCTTCAACCCAGACCAAGCCCCTGGCATTCCTAAAAACCCTAATGCTGAACTCCTCCAAGAGTTAGACACAATGTTACAAAGAGCAGTCAATATGTACAAGAAACCACCAGACCTGGATAGAGTGAGACAGTGCAAACAAGAATCCACTGAAAGTGCCCAACAATTCCTTGATCGTCTGATTGATACAATGAGACTGTCCAGTGGATTTGAAGACTCACAGGATGTTAACAGCCCCTTCCAAACCCTCCTGAGATCCACCCTGATGGATGGCATAATGGAGGGGACAGCAAACTTCACCAAAAAACATTTCCCAAACTGGAAAACTGCCTCAGTCACCGATCTGATGGGTTGGATCATCCATGCTGAAACTCTGAAAAAGAAAAAACAAGCACAGACTGCATCAGCTCCGGTGTACTATCAAGACAGACCAGTCAAGGGGAGAGGCCGAGGAAGAGGCAGAGGAAGGTCTGCCTCCTACGACGACGCCTGCTACAACTGTGGAAAGAAAGGGAATGCAGATCCAAACCAAAACAAAAGAAACCAAAACCTATTGAAGAAGAACAATATGAAGACTGACTAGAGAACAATTGTTTGAGGAGGAACCTGAAAGTCAAAAAGAAGAAGACACAGACTCCCCTCCCCAACAAGTGTTAGACTTACCAGTTTTATTTAGCAACACCTCATCAGTCACACCCCCAAAGAGAAAATTAGATGTAGGCCCAGCCAAGACCCAATTGACGTTCATTGTAGACTCAGGTGCGCAGTCGTCAGTCCTCAAGGTGCTGCCACCTGGGATCAAATTGTCAAAAAGAACTCTGTTAGTTGTAGGAGTAGGTGGAACCCCCTCATGCAGAAAATATACTGAGCCGATCACAGTGTATGACGAAGACGGTACAGAACATAAAAAGGTAACCTTCGTTTACGTCTCAAATTGCCCAGAAAATTTGTTGGGAAGAGACCTAATTAAACAAATGGGTTTCACATTAACGGTAGAAGGTCACAAAATGGTGGTCCAAAAGAAAGATATCTAAAGCCAATGTTGGTTCTTCAAGGAACAGGAGAATCGAGAACATTCTACAGCTTGGATCCCACTTCCCATGGCCCAGGTTGAATAGTCAGAGCCTTAAAGAACCTACCAGAAGAACTATTAGCCTCCAGTGAATGGGAACCTCAAAATGAATACGACCTCCATGCCACAGTTAAATTCTGCCAACACCCAGCAGACACACATTTCCTAAAAGAGTGGAGGAAAGTGAAACCAAGTAAGGGCAGAGTGAAAAACGTGTACTGGTCACAAGAAAACGATTGGATGTTTGTGACAGTAATCTTACCAGACACCATCATGAATCTACGCCCCAATGACCCAACCACAGTACCCATGCACATCTCATTAGCGAAAAATCAAGACATGAAGTGGTCAGATTTTAACCAAAAGGTAAGAGACTGAGACTGAGGGTTGACGAGAAGCCGAAGGAAGTAAAGACATTCATGAGGAATGAGTGAATTTGTGCATCTGGGCGACTGCGGCAGAACCAAACCTTGAGAAAACTCGTCCCTATCGAGCAGACAAATTCATCTCTAAAACATGGAAAAGGGCAACGTGTGTCCTGTACGTAGTTGAGCTCCGTGAAACGTGTGCTTGCGGGCCATAGTCCACACCTCGACGATTGGCACTTCCTAAAGTGATCCTGCACAAGTTTTTTAAGGTACGAGCGATCATTTAGATGATTTGTTTTTACTTTGACTGACTGGTGTAAACTTTATCCAATATTTATATGATGCGTGCAAACTCAATTCACAATAAGCAGCAGTTTGGAAAATGTCAAAATCATCCCAAAAAAAAAAAAAATGCTGCCTTCAACACTTTTCATGCTACTCCAAATTTTCTGTTAAACAAAACAAAACAGAATTATATGTTGTTTTTTTAAAACAGCCAAACAACTGTGCAAGTGGAAATTAAATTCACCCTCTCAAAACCATCAAATTAACAACAATTCAAATCTTCCATGTTACAATTAATTTCCTTTTTTCTTGAACAAGGAAATGAATAGAAAAATTCCTGACAGGTGTTTGATTCATGTTTAGACCAATAAATATCCCAGTTCAATTGAGAATGGCTAAAGTTAAGAGTCAGCCAGCTCGACATTCTCATTTGCTCACTCCCACGTCAATCACCAGACCATGCCCAACATTTTAAAGACAGATTGAAAGGCAAAGAAATTATGGTGTGGAACGTGAGCATGGTGACCCCAAGAGGACATTGTTGTATCTATCCATCCATCCATCCATATATCCATTTTTAGCCGCTTATTCTCACAAGTGTCGCAGGACTGTTGAAGCCTATCAGAGCTATCTTCAGGCAGGAGGCGGGGTTCACCCTGAACTGGTTGCCAGCCAATCGCAGGGCACATGGAGACAGACAACAGTCGCACTCACAATCACACCTCAGAGCAATTTAGAGTCTCCAATGAATACTTGAATGTTTTGGGGATTTCCACACAGGCAGGGGAGGGGATTTGAATCCCATTCCTCAGAACTATGAGGCCAATTCTCGACAGCTGCACCATGTTGTTTGAATAGTAGCAATAAAATTAATCTGGTTAGTGACATTTGTCTGCAATTATTTTGAACAGGACTGAAAATTATTTGCATCCCAGTGGTTCAAAATAGGATCGTGAGGAGATCAACATTTAGAAAGTGAAAATGATCGTGTTTCATGATGAATACCAAAAATCATCAACGTTCTTCACTTTGGGATCAATTTTATTTTTTACAACCAAATACTGTTTCACGGAGTGTTTAGCAGATGTATAACATGTTCAATATTTAATTGTATTTTTTCTTTTTCTTTAAATCGGTCAAACATGAAGAACTGCTTGTAGGTTTGGTGGTTACGCGGCAGACACAGACTGCCGTTGTGGAATATGCTGAGAGATATGCATGCTCGACATGATGACATGCAGACGGAGCAAACCAGTGACCCTGTGCAGACTGAAAATTCTGGCAGAAAGCCACAGTACATGTGTCCATATCTCCAGTGAAAAGTGCATTGAGGAAGTAGCCCACAGTCAATGAGAAGACAAGCTTTTGTTTCTGACTGAAGAAGAACAGAACCTCACATTCTGTTAGCAGAGGATGGTTTCGATTCATCGACCTCTGGGTTATGGCCCCAGCACACTCCCGCTGCTCCACTCTGCTGTACAGACCATGTCGTTGTGTGTACTTTCGTACCCATCCGAAAAGAATTTGGCAGCTGTTTCACGCCTGCATCAAACTCCAAGACACATTTGGTATTTGGTCAACTTTTATGATCATTGGTGTTTATCCGGTCAAATCAAAAGTGCTGATCAGTGGTGGCACCTTTCTGGGTACTTACACAGTGATTTGAAATGGACAGATCATTGAAAAGAGGATTTTTTTTCCCAACCGTAAGTGAATTGAGGGAATGAAAACACAAGCCTTAATTGCACAATTATTATCACTATGAGAAAGACTTTAAAAAGTGGCAATTATTCAGTAAGTTTGAAAGCCTCATGCCAGCACGATGATGGAACATTTAAGATTGAAGCCTGATGAACGCAGCCATCCTGCTCACACCAATCAGCCGATAAGTCAAATGCAACGATGCAGATACAAAAGTGACAGCCTACAGTATATGATGCAAGTGTGATCACATTACATAAAGTATACCTTTACTTACTATTGTAATCAATGTAGCCATTGAACGTTGACAACGCCTGCAGACTTTTGAAAACGACCGGGCGGCACGATCACCCGGGGCTGCCAGCGGACCTGTTGCGTTTTGTTGCGGCTTCACTTCTCAAACATAATCGTAAGGTGGTCTGTTTGTAAGAATATTCTCACCCAGAAGGAAAAAAAAAGCACAAACAACAACCCATCGCTCTTTTACATCATAAGACACCTCCAGTAAAGATGCTCCCGTAAAATTATCCATCCCTTCACTATGAATAATTTCAGAGATTTGATCATTAAAATTTGATTTGTAATTGAAAAAAAACAAATATTTCTCTTTTTATAGGAAAACACTTGTAAAGAGAAAGAAAAAAGAAACAAGGTTTATATTTTTATTTCTCAAATAAACATTTTTACCTCAAACACATTTTGAGCTTTGGCTTCTTTCTAGAAAGGTTGTAGACTTTTTTTTTTTTTTTTTTTTTTTTTAAACAAAGCACAGTGGACCACCTGGTAAAATGTTGGCCTCAATAGTTTTGAGGTCCCTGGTTCAGTCCTGGACCCGCCTGTGTGGAGTTTGCATGTTCTCCCTGTGCCTGAATAGGTTTTCTACGGTTTCCTCCCACATCCCCTAAACATGCAACATTAATTGGAGACTCAAAATTGCCCCGAGGTGTGTGAGTGTGACTGTTTGTCTTGATGTGCCCTGCGATTGGCTGGCAACCAGTTCAGGGTGTACACCGCCTCCTCCCAGTTGACAGCTGGAATAGTTTCTAGCACGACCCTCGTGAGGATAAGCAGTGAAGATAATGGATGGATGGAGTGTTTAAATGAGAGAAATCTGAGAAAATGTTCATGCCTGTCTGAGAAAAGCAGATCGTATGTTTCAGGGCCTTAAAACATTTATAAAAAATGGGAAAAAAATACTGTCAACAAAAAATAAATGTAAATGAAAAAAAAATGAGAAAAAAATACTGTGAATGACAAAAACAACTGGAAATGAAAACAAATCCTGTGAATGGAAAAAAAAAAAAACATCTTGTAATTTTTTCTGAGGGGCTTCCTGGGACCCCCTTTTTATTCGGAGGCGATCAGAAAATGATAAAGGAACCCTGCCCGTTCACAAACTCTGCTTGGCTTGGAGATCATCATGTGCTTCATGTGGATGTCCACCGTTGCAATTTTCTTTTAATCTCAACAAACTGAGCACTTGAATGCACCCTCTCTTTTTTTGTTGTTTTTTTTCTGCGGTCGGTAAACCAATCGGGATACAGCACAAGATACGTGGTTTTTCCTAAGTGAATCGGCAAATAGAAAACAATGCACATTCATACATTGCTTCACTGTAAAAAAAAAAAAAAAAAAAAAAAAATGCACAACACCAACAATAACAAAAATGTAATAGTTGCAGCAAGGGAATACTTGTATTTGCTTATGACAGCTATTGGGAGCAGAGCCAACATTTCACCTGCAAATAGATAGTTAATTGTCACATCCCATCGGAAACGAGAGTAGGACCCAAATGCAGGAACTCGGAAGACGCAAGGTAGTTCAAGAAGAGACACGTTTATTGTATGCAGAGATCGGGGATCGAGCAGGCAGTCCGGTGCAGCAGCGGTAGTTGTGACGTCGGGCGAAGAGAACAGATGAGCGGACAGGCGGGAGTCGGTACACGGGAAACAATCAACGCAGGCAGAAGTATCAAGGAGTCAGGCTTACGGGGTTGGTCGGAGAACGAACGAAGGTCGGTACACACAGGTTCAATCAGGGATACGAGAGTGCTGGAACGGGACATAAAGCTCAACGAACTGGCGGAGGACCAGTCGTCACCGGGTCCTATATATACAGGGGATGATCAGCCCGCATGAGGAGCAGGTGTGTGCCTCCCAATTAGAGCAGCCGCGCGGGCACCTGCACAGCTCGTGCTGAAGCGGCAGGATCATGACAGTTAATGAATGTAAAAAATTATTTCTATGAGTTTTACATAATGTAAACTTGAATGAAAGATAAGAAAAAATGGAAAAGGGAATCATTGACCTGCTTGGGCATTGTCAAATGACAATATTCTGCAGAAACTCTCCTCTTTCTTGACTGCTCTATTGAATCAGAACTGTGAGGCCAACGCTTTACCAGCTGAGCCACTGTGCCACCATTTCAATGGAAAAGTTGAAAATATATCTATCTCATCTGTACAAAGTTTATTTCAGCTGAACAAAGGTTCAATGAAACGCACATTTATTTTGTCCAAAATTGACATTATATGCGACTACACATTACTTTTTGCTTTCAGATGGAAACTGTACACAGCGTACAAGACAATTTGTGAAATGGTGCTCTGGATTTTTTTGGCCAACATGTGCGTGTCCAACTTCCTTTATGTCCTGTTCATAAGATTCAAGGGAGGTTTTTCTCACCAATGTCGGATTTAGTGAACATGAAGATGGAAACTAAGGCCACTTTTATTTTTTTTTATGCTTCACAGGAATCAATTCATTTGTATAAAACAAATGTTTGCTGAACATTAATTTCCATACATTTTGTGTAACACTTCCTTGATGCCATAAATGCTGTGTTATCAGCCCTATGGGGGCAGAAACCAGTGCAATCTGGAAGCCGGTCCCAAGCCCGGATAAATGCAGAGGGTTGTGTCAGGAAGGGCATCCGGCGGAAAAACTGTGCCAAACAAATAAGAGCGTTCATCTAAAGAATCCCTACTGGTTTAAATTATTCTACCACGGAGTAGATGGGAAGAGAAATGGAGTAGGGGTTATTTTAAAGGAAGACCTGGCTAAGAATGTCTTGGAGGTGGAAAGAGTATCAGAATGAGTGATGAGACTAAAATTTGAAATTGAGGGTGTTATGTATAATGTGGTTAGCGGCAATGCCCCACAGGTAGGATGTGACCTAGAGTTGAAAGAGAAATTCTGGAAGGAACTAGATGAAGTAGTTCTGAGCATCCCAGAGAGCGAGAGAGTTGTGATTGGTACAGATTGTAATGGACATATTGGTAAAGGAAACAGGGGCGATGAAGAAGTGATGGGTAAGTACGGCATCCAGGAAAGGAACATAGAGGGACAGATGGTGGTGGACTTTGCAAAAAGGATGGAGATGGCTGTAGTGAACACTTATTTCCAGAAGCGGGAGGAACATATAGTGACCTACAAGAGCGGAGGTAGAAGCACGCAGGTAGATTATATTTTGTGCAGACGATGTAATCTGAAGGAGATTACTGACTGTAAAGTAGTGGTAGGGAGAGTGGAGCTCGACAGCATAGGATGGGGGGTGTGTAGGATGACTCTGGTGGTGCGTAGGAAGATTAAGAAGACAAAGGTAGAGCAGCGAACCATGTGGTGGAAGCTGAGAAAGGAAGAATGTTGTGGGGCCTTACGGAAAGAGATGAGACAGGCTCTCGATGGACACCAGAAGCTCCCGGAAGACTGGAGTATGACAGCCAAGGCAATCAGAGAGACAGGCAGGAGAGTACTTGGTGTGTCTTCTGGTAGGAAAGGGGAGAAGGAGACTTGGTGGTGGAACCCCAAAATACAGGGAGTCATACAAGGAAAGAGATTAGCGAAGAAGAAGTGTGATACTGAGAGGACTGAGGAGTACATCGAGATGCGACGTAGGGCAAAGGTAGAGGTGGTAAAGGCTAAACAAGAGGCATATGAAGACATGTACACCAGGTTGGACACGAAAGAAGGACAAAAGGATCTCTACAGGTTGGCCAGACAGAGGGATAGAGATGGGAAGGATGTGCAGCAGGTAAGGGTGATTAAGGATAGAGATGGAAATGTGTTGACTGGTGCCGGTAGTGTGCTAAATAGATGGAAAGAATACTTTGAGAAGTTGATGAATGAAGAAAATGAGAGAGAAGGAAGAGTTGAAGAGGCAAGAGTGAAGGACCAGGAAGTGTAAATGATTACTAAGGGGGAAGTCAGAAAGGCACTACAAAGGATGAAAAATGGAAAGGCAGTTGGTCCTGATGACATACCGGTAGAGGTATGGAAGCAATTTGGAGAGATGGCTGTGGAGTTTTTGACCAACTTATTCAACAGAATACTAGCGGGCGAAAAGATGCCTGAAGAATGGAGGAAAAGTGTTCTAGTTCCCATTTTTAAGAACAAAGGGGATGTTCAGAGCTGTGGGAACTATAGAGGAATAAAGTTGATGAGCCACACAATGAAGTTATGGGAAAGAGTAGTGGAGGCTAGACTCAGGACAGAAGTAAGTATCTGCGAGCAACAGTATGGTTTCATGCCTAGAAAGAGTACCACAGATGCATTATTTGCCTTGAGGATGCTCGTGGAAAAGTACAGAGAAGGTCAGAAGGAGCTACATTGTGTCTTTGTGGATCTAGAGAAAGCCTATGACAGAGTACCAAGAGAGGAACTGTGGTACTGCATGCGTAAGTCTGGTGTGGCAGAGAAGTATGTTAAAATAGTACAGGACATGTATGATGGCAGCAGAACAATGGTGAGGTGTGCCTTAGGTGTGACAGAGGAATTTAAGGTGGAGGTGGGACTGCATCAGGGATCAGCTCTGAGCCCCTTCCTGTTTGCAGTGGTAATGGATAGGCTGACAGATGAGGTTAGACTGGAATCCCCTTGGACCATGATGTTCGCAGATGATATTGTGATATGCAGTGAAAGCAGGGAGCATGCAGAGGAACGATTAGAAAGATGGAGGCATGCACTGGAAAGGAGAGGAATGAAGATTAGCCGAAGTAAAACAGAATATATGTGCGTGAATGAGAAAAGAGGAGGGGGAAGAGTGAGGCTACAGGGAGAAGAGATAGCGAGGGTGGAGGACTTCAAATATTTAGGGTCAACAATCCAGAGCAACGGTGAGTGTGGTAAGGAAGTGAAGAAACAGCTCCAAGCAGGTTGGAACAGCTGGCGGAAGGTGTCTGGTGTGTTATGTGACAGAAGAATCTCTGCTAGGATGAAGGGTAAAGTTTACAATATAGTGGTGAGGCCCGCCATAATGTACGGATTAAAGACGGTGGCACTGAAGAAACAACACGAAGCAGAACTCGAGGAAGCAGAAATGAAGATGTTGAGGTTCTCGCTCAGAGTGAGCACATTGGATAGGATTAGGAATGAGCTAATTAGAGTCAGCGGCAAGGTTGGATGTTTTGGAGACAAGATTCGAGAGAGCAAACTTCGATGGTTTGGACATGTTCAGAGGCGAGAGAGTGAGTATATTGGTAGAAGGATGCTGAGGATGGAGCTCCCAGGCAAAAGGGCGAGAGGAAGACCAAAGAGAAGGTTTATGGATGTGGTGAGGGAAGACTTGAGGGCAGCTGGGGTTAGATTGGAAGATGCAGGAGATAGGCTAAGATGGCAAAAGGTGACACCCTGTGGCGACCCCCAACGGGACAAGCCGAAAGGAAAAGAAGAAGAAGACAAAAAAAATGTAATCCAATGAGTCCTGTGAAACCTAAAAAAAAAAAAAAAATTAAAGCGGCTTTAGTTTCCATCACCATGCTCTCTCAATCCTACATTGGTGCCAAAAGCCTCCCTCCGGAGCTTCACGGTGAAGGTGTCGGCGCGGCAGCCTGACGTTATGGGAGATGATGGAGTGAAAGAAGACAAGAACGTCGACGACCGTCACTGGGCAACTTGGCAGGTTCCCTGAGCGTGCTGTTTGGGAGTGTGGGATGAGTTTCACTTAGTAAGGGATCATTCCGTGTCTGCACTGTCATGCTCCTGGATTCCAGCCAGGGCTGGGCGTGGCCAGCTAATCTGAAGGTGCACACCTGCGCCTCATGAACTTTGATTAGTACATATAGGACCCGGGGGACGACAGATACTCCGCTAGATCGTTGCTCTTCATGCCTCGTTCCCGCACTCCTGCTTTCTCGACTTCTGACCTCCGTGCACCGACCCACGCCTGTTCATTGACCACCCTCGTAAGCCCATTCGTACTGGTACTACGAATTGTTTGGACTGTCTACCTGATCTCAGACCTCGGACCGAATAAACGTTTCCTCTGTACTGTCTGCTGTCTCTGGAGTCGTGCATTTGGGTCCAACCTTGAGCCCCGCATCGTGACAGAACGATCTAGCCAGAACATGGACCCAGCCGACTCTGAAGCCATTCGCCGTGCGCTGCAAGTGCAGGGCAAACGCCTGGGTGAGCAAGAGGCTGCTCTCCAGGTTATGACTCAACAGATCCAGGAGCTCTGCACCCAGCTGGAACCGTGGCTAGCCTCCCAAGCTAGCGCGGCCGCTCCTGTGCCTCTCCGTGCCACCATCACTCCGCTCTCACGACCAGAGCGGTTCTCAGGCGACTCCGGTAACGTCAAGCCCTTCCTGGCGCAGTGCGATCTCCACTTTGAGCTGCAAGCGTCCGCTTTTCCCACGGACCGCTCCCGGATTGCCTTCGTCATTTCCCACATGACAGGGAGGGCGGAGGCATGGGCCATCGCCGAGTGGAGCCGTAACTGCCGCTCATGGACGCTCATGCCGCTCATGGACGAGCTTCGTCTGCGCGCTCACCCAGGTGTTCCAGTACGCGGCTCCGGATTGCCAGGCGACGTCCTCGCTCATGACAATTCACCAGGGACGTCGCCGCGTGTCCGACTACGCCATTGAGTTCCGGATTCGGGCTGCCGAGAGCCGCTGGAATGAGGAAGCCCTCCATGACGTATTTTACGAGGGACTGTCCCCACAGATCCGTGGCCACCTTGTTGCCATGGATCTTCCGCCTTCGCTTAACTCCCTCATCGCATTGGCCCTCAAGGTGGACCAGCGCCTCACCGTGCAGAGGCAGATGGAGGACCTGGGGGAGGAGGAGAGGGAGAGTCGCAGTCCGGTTGCTTCCGCTTCCCGGCCACCCGTGTTGTCAGCTTCATCGGAACCCATGCAAGTGGAGGTCCTTGACGGCTCAGCGGAGGAGCGCTAACGTCGGCGACGAGATGGACGCTGTTTTTACTGCGGCCGTTTGGGACACTTGATCGCCCGCTGCCCGACTCGACCAGGGCACTCTGACATCAGGATCTCTGCTCCGGTGAGTGTGCGGAACACCGCGGCGGGGTCAGGGAGGTCCCTTCTTCACCTCACCTTGGGAACGGACTCCCGTTCATGCACTGTGACGGCCTTCATAGATTCTGGGTCGGAAGCTAACCTGATGAATCCCCGCATGGTCGAGGAGCTGGGGGCGGCAACCTTCCCCACGCAACGGTTTCGTCACGCCTATGCCGCCAACGGCACGTTCCTTTGTCGGGTTACACATCGCACTCAGACGCTACGTATGAGCTTCCCGGACGCTCACTCGGAGCGTATTAGCTTTCATGTCTTCGACGCACGTAGTAGCGACATCATCTTGGGCAGCCCGTGGCTCAAAGAACATAATCCGCACATAGATTGGACCACGGGTCAGGTCAAGTCTTGGGGAGAGGACTGTCTCAGTCGCTGTTTCGCTGTCCGGAGAGACAGGGGTATTCAAGTTGCGCCGGTTCGGCTAACAGAACCTAGTACCATCCTGGACCTGACCGCAGTGCCTTCCTGCTACCATGACCTACGGCAGGTCTTCTCTGAATCTAAAGCAAAGTCTCTGCCGCCACATCGGTCATACGAGTGGGCAATTGAACTCCTGCCAGGCACCTCTCCTCCCAGAGGGAAACTGTTCTCTTTAACAGGACCAGAGCATCAAGCCATGAGGGACTACATCGAGGACTCGCTGGCAGCCGGACTCATTCGCCCCTCATCCTCACCAGCCGGTGCGGGGTTTTTTTTGTCAAGAAGAAGGACTCCACGCTGCGACCCTGCATCGACTACCGAGGACTGAACGACATCACAGTCAAGAACAGGTACCCTTTGCCGCTTATCTCTACAGCATTCGAACTCCTCCAGGGAGCCCGGATCTTCACCAAGCTCGACTTGCGCAGCGCTTACCATCTGGTGCGGATTCGGGAAGGGGGTGAGTGGAAGACGTCGTTCAACACCCCCACAGGGCACTATGAGTATCTTGTGATGCCCTTTGGACTGACAAACGCTCCGGCCGTCTTTCAGAACTTCATTAACGACGTGCTTCGGGAGTTCCTGAACAGATCTGTCTTTGTTTATCTGGATGACATTCTCATCTTTTCAGCAGACCTAACCTCGCACATTCAACAAGTCAGAGAGGTGCTCCGGCGTCTGCAGCAGCACCAATTATACGTGAATATGGATAAGTGTGAGTTCCATCGGGCATCCGTGTCCTTCCTGGGCTTCGTCCTGGCTGAGGGAGAGATACGGATGGATCCCGGGAAGGTCGACGCGGTGCTGCGGTGGCCTACCCCCACCAACAGGAGGGACATGCAGAGGTTTTTGGGATTTGCCAATTTCTATAGGAAATTCATAAGGAACTTCAGTTCCGTGGCCGCTCCTCTGCATTCGCTCACCTCGCCACATACCCCCTTCGACTGGTCCGGGACCTGCCAGGAGGCCTTCAGCAGGCTCAAGGCAAGTTTCACTACTGCTCCCGTTGTCATTATTCCGGACCCAGATAACCAGTTTGTGGTGGAGGTGGATGCATCGAATTCAGGAATCGGAGCAGTCTTGTCGCAGAGGAGTCCCAGGGATGGAAGGATCCACCCGTGCACGTTCCTGTCTAGAAAGTTGACCCCGGCAGAGAGGAACTACGACGTGGGAGATAGAGAACTGCTGGCGGTCAAGAGCGCGTTGGAGGAGTGGCGGCACTGGCTGGAGGGCTCGCAAGTACCGTTCGTTGTCTTCACGGACCATAAGAACCTTGAATACTTGAAGTCTGCGAAGAGGTTGAACGCCCGTCAGGCCAGGTGGACCCTATTTTTCACCCGCTTCCACTTTAAGGTGTTTTTCCGCCCAGGCTCCAAAAACGGCAAGCCGGATGCACTCTCACGGATCCACGAGGGAGGGCGCACGGATTCAGACGCTGCTACTATCCTGCCGGCGGGTTGCTTCCTGGCCGGTTTCACCTGGGCGATCGAGTCGCGGGGAAAGGAGGCCCTGGGAGAGACACCGCCACCCGCGGATTGTCCGTCGGGCCGCCTTTTCGTCATCCCATCTCTGCGGGGAGACGTTATCAACTGGGCCCATACCAACAAGACGGTCTGCCACCCGGGTATGGCGAAGACACGTTCGGTGGTCGAACAAAGGTTCTGGTGGCCTAACCTCAGCAAGGACGTAAGGGAGTTCGTCAACGCCTGCCCGGTGTGTGCTGCCAATAAGACTTCCCGCCTACGGCCTGTTGGTGAGTTGCAACCCCTGTCCATCCCCTTCCGTCCGTGGTCACACATCGCGCTGGACTTCGTCACCGGCCTGCCGCCTTCACAAGGGAACACAGTGGTGCTGTCCGTAGTGGACCGTTTTTCCAAGATGGTCCACTTCGTGCCGCTTCCGAAGATCCCGTCGGCCAAGCAGACAGCCCAGTTGGTATTAGACGAGGTCGTCCGTTACCACGGCCTACCCCAGGACATCATTTCCGCAATTCAGCGCCCTTTTCTGGAAGGAGTTCTGCAACCTCATCGACGCTTCTGCAAGTCGGACATCGGGTCATCACCCCGAGTCTAATGGCCAGACTGAGAGGATTAACCAGGAATTAGAGACCGGTCTTCGATGTCTGGCATCCAGGGACCAGAGCACGTGGAGCCAGCACATCAAGTGGGTGAAGTATGCCCACAATTCTCTACCCTCCGCTTCAACAGGTATGGCTCCACTCCATGTCGTGCATGGCTACCCTCCGTCCCTGTTTCCTCCACTGGTCACAGACTCCGCAGTTCCGTCAGCCCTGGCCGTGGTGCGACGCTGCAAACGGACCTGGGAAGCAGCTCGGAGGACACTGCTGCGCATGAGCAGCGCCTACAAGGCCGCAGCAGACCGCAAGAGAAGGGCCGCACCAGAGCTCAGAGTGGGACAGCGAGTGTGGCTCTCCACCAAAGATCTCCCGCTGCGGACGGAATCCCGCAAACTTGCTCCCAGGTTCGTTGGCCCGTTCCCGGTTTCCAAAGTTATTAACCCGGTCGCCGTCTCGTTGAAACTGCCCAGGTCGATGAGGGTGCACCCTACGTTCCACGTCAGCAGACTTCGCCCGAATCGCACATCGTCGCTGGCTCCTCCGCTCAAATCCCCCCCGCCCCCCTGCATGGTCGACGGTGGGTTGGTGTACACTGTGCACCGGTTGCTGTCTTCCCGTCGCAGAGGAAGGGGGGTCCAGTACCTGGTGGACTGGGAGGGATATGGCCCGGAGGAGCGCTCTTGGATCCCCTCCCGCTTCGTCGTGGACCGCTCCCTCATCAGGGACTTTCACGCGGCTCAGCCTGATGCTCTTGGGCCGTCCAGAGCCGGCCGTTGGGGGGGGGGGGTACTGTCATGCTCCTGGATTCCAGCCAGGGCTGGGCGTGGCCAGCTAATCTGAAGGTGCACACCTCCGCCTCATGACCTTTGATTGGACCCAGTACATATAGGACCCGGGGGACGACAGATACTCCGCTAGATCGTTGCTCTTCATGCCTCGTTCCCGCACTCCTGCTTTCTTGACTTCTGACCTCCGTGCACCGACCCACGCCTGTTCATTGACCACCCTCGTAAGCCCATTCGTACTGGTACTACGAATTGTTTGGACTGTCTACCTGATCTCAGACCTCGGACCAAATAAAGGTTTCCTCTGTACTGTCTGCTGTCTCTGGAGTCGTGCATTTGGGTCCAACCTTGAGCCCCGCATCGTGACATGCACAGTGGAAAAAATGTAGGCTTTTTCGTACCATATTTACTGTCTTGTTTATTCTTATAAAGCCTGGACAGTTTTCACGTTTATGTAAATTATGAATGAAATGTAAAAGGTTTTTTCTATTTTTAAATGTTTGTAATGTAAAGTCTTGTTAAGACAATAAAAGTGGAGAAAAGAAAAAACTATGTTCTTATCAGTTGAATATCTGATCCGTCCCCTATCCGGGGACCATATATTAAATGGATTTTTGGAACAGGGAGATGGAATAGGCGTTTGCTCCGTCCACTCTACGCATCGGCCTGGTATTGCAGTACCTCCAGGAACAGTGCACCCCCACTAATGATGTCAATGAGAACTCTGAGAAAGCAACCATAAGGACTTTTGTTTCGTCTTGACAAAGTACCAATCCGTCCATTACTTCATATGTTGAAAACAACACAGCTGCCAGTTATTGTAAACCGTTGATCGATTGATGTTTGCAAGACGTGTCATATGTGAGTCACAAGTGATTGTCATGAGCCGATTTGTGTGGCACCAAAGCTTTGGCTTGTCGGCTGGACAAGCGGGTCGTATATGCCGGCGGCAAGTTGATATTGCTTCTCGGTCTTTTGGCTAAGATCAAGTGTAGTTAAGATCTCACGCGCTCCTTATCTGGGAACCATATGTTATATTGATTTTTGAACTGGGAGATGGATGTGGGTCTTGCTCCAGCCACTACAAGAATTAACCTGGTATTGCAGTATCTCCAGGAATGGTGCATGAGAAGGCAGTCCAGAAATGCAAGGAAAGAAGAAGAAAAATAGTGATGCATTAAAAATATATATATATATCTCAGAGGACTGAATGGAGATGCTGCGAAGCATGCGCTCTACCACTGAGCTACATCCCCTGCCCAAAGCACAGGCACAGAGGAGGGTCATCCATGTCTCACCCGGAGGAGGGAACCGGAGCTTCACGTTGACGGTCTCGGCGCAGCGGTTTGGAGATATGGGAGAGGAAGGAGTAAAAGAGGAGAAAAACGTTGGCGACCGTCGCTGGGATACGTGACAGGTTCCCTGAGCGTGCTGTTTGGGAGTGTGGGGTGAGTTTCACTCCGTTTGGGATCATTCCGTCTGCACAGTGGAAGAAAATTGAGCCTTTTTCGTGCCATATTTATTGCCTTATTGGTTCTTTTGAAGCCTAGACAGTTTTCATGTTTATGTAAATCTTGAATGAAATGTAAAAAGTGTTTTCTATTTTTAGATGATTGTCATGTAAAGTCTTGTTAAGACAATAAAAGTGTATAAAAGAAAGAAAATCTGTTCTTATCTCCATCTCCTCCTTTACAAACCTCGACTGGCTCACCCCAGAGAGCACAAATTGCTCGTTTAGGCGACCCCTTGCCGGTGTGTCCAGGAATTGCAGGTGGCCGGCTGTCGCCCGCAGGTCTACGGCAGAACTGCAGTCCCAGAAGAGATGGCTCACCGACTCAGAGGCGTCACAACCTGGTCGGGGGCATGTTGAGTGCGCTGACATACCCCAGAAGTGCATCACGGTCCTGACTGATGTCATCTTATCACTTAAAGCCTAGACAGTTTTCATTTTTATGTAAATTTATCCATCCATTTTTTTACGCTTATCCTCACGAGGGTCACGGGGAGTGCTGGAGCATATCCCAGCTGTCAACGGGCAGGAGGGGGGTACACCCGGAACTGCTTGCCAGCTAATCGCAGGGCACAGGGCAATTTCGAGTGTCCAATTAATGTAATGACAATTTTTTCTTTCTTTTGCCACTTATCCTCACGAGGGTCGCAGGGAGTGTTGGAGCCGATCCCAGCTGTCGAGCAGCAGGCGAGGCAGCTGAGCCACCGTGCCACCACATTACATCTATAGAACGTAAAATTTGGCATTCTCATCATTTCATTTATTTTCACATCTAAAATGAAATGCAACTTTTCCTAAATACGTATTGGAAGATCAATAATCTGCTTGATAATCTATACATCTTTTAATACTGAACTACATGTACATTTATTGTTTACATCCCTCCAACTTCTGATATTTCTTTCAAAAATGGTGCTTGTAAGTTTACTCGAGTTGAACACATTTGAAAGATTTTGTTCAAAATGGATCTGTTGTGAAAAAAAAGCTCAAGCCAATAATGATGCACAAAATCATCATTTGAATGTGTGCGCGCAGGGATATATGTATTTCTTTTTCTTTCAGATTTCGTTTTAAACACGAGCGCATTGACAGCACAAGAGGCTGCAGCTTGTTGCAAGATCGCAAGAGCACGTATTCATGTGGAACCATCCAACTTAACGTTTTGGTTTCTGACAAATATTTGTATTCGTTCAAAATATCCTTTAATTTCCTCATATAATGGCTTTTTCTTCTTTGTCTTCTCCGTATTGTCCCCCCGCCCCCCTCCCCTTCCTTTCAGAGAGCGTGACCAACGCGTTGCACGGTTACGAGTTGATGATGCAAGTGGACCGCGAGGTGGTGAACACGCGCACTTTCCTCATGAAGTCGTCCGACGTCCCCGCCGCACGGCGCTGCTCACCAACACGCCAACCTCACGGCAGTGCGCGGGCGTCCCCAACACCAGGCGTCGTTGGCCTCGCACGCCCGCCCCGACTTTCTCATCGGCGGCCATCTGAACAAGAGGAGCGACGGCTGGATTTTCTCCATACCAACTTCCTGACGTCAACAAAAAAAATGACAGTCACGAGGCAGAACTCACGGAAATATTTTTTTATATGTTTGTATATGGTGGCATGTAAATATTTTTTTATGTTTTGCGTCAAAAGAAAGAAAGGTTTTGCGCAGTGATTATTGCAATTTGAAAGAAAAAAAAGTGTCAGTAGTTTTCACGTTTTGCCTGAGCAGAGCATCAACGTCGGCCGTGTAATACGTCACAATCTCGCTGGTGTCTTTTTCTGTTTCTTGTTGATCTAATATTTGAGCGACACCTGTTGGCGCCACAGAGATGGTCCGTAGTACTGGAGTTGTGACATGAGCTCAACTAAATATTTGTGCGGGGGGTTATTCAAATTCACATTTGATATTTGTTTCTCAAAGCAACACTTCACGTTTTTGCAGCAACGAGTTATCCAAAGTACCACAAACTCTGTAGTTCACATATTAGCCATTATTGTTCACTGTACTTTTTTGCACATACTGTACGTAAAGTATAAATAGGTCGAATTTTAAATACTACATCATTCTTAATCCGATAGTTTTCTCGTCTTTTTTTTTTTTTGTGGTGTGTTGACGTCAGGGTGCATTTGAGCGCGGATGACGACCACGCCCAGACTTTCAACCCCGCCCCCTCTCTTCCCGTCGATTCGTCGAAGTCCCAAGCGAGGCCCGATTTGAATTTGATCTTTTGCTCTTCCCTTCTGATTGGAGGATTATGAACTCTTCTTCGTTGCTTGAAGCAAATTGAGCCGAATTCGGAACCTTTTCTCACATCCTGGTAAATTGACGGGGGAGCCTAATTCACAAGCAAAAGTTGCCTGTTGAACAGCCGTGCCGGCATTTTGGTGGAACTTTTTTTTTTTTTTTTGGGGGGGGGTGTCATACAATCCGCCATTTATGGTTTCATTTCAAATTAGAAGTCATCCGAATGCAATCAAACGTCATCACCGACATAACCTTGAGAAAGTTAGTGGAATAGTTTCACTAAGATTACATTCTCAACAGGGAAACAGCCAATTGCATTTCCACAATTTCCAACACTGGTCACGCCAAACTTGTTGTTGTCAAGTCATGCTCGTTTATTATTATTATTTTTTTTATATATCGCATTTTGTACATACAATTTCAGTGATTAAAGTCCTTTTAATTTTCATGAAAATAGCTCCGGAAAATTGCCTAAAATGAATCCGAATATTAGTTGACAACATTGGACGAACATGCGTTTGAGTTCGTTTTTTTGCTTTCACGAGCGCATGTTGAGGCACTAACACGAGTAAGAGTAACGCCCCTCCCCTCGCATTCTCTCAAGACGTCGCTTATTTTGTGTGGTCTTGACATTCATTTACGTATTTATTTCATAAAAGTTGTTAACCTAACAAGCCTGCTCCAACCGGTATTCATCCGGAAACAGGTAATGCAAGTTAACCGTATTGAGCGTGTACGAAAGCGCACGTTCAGAACTGCTTCACGTAATGTCGAAAGTCATCAATATCATGAGCCATGTCAAAGGAAATTCAGTTATACCAGGGGTGCTCATTGTGTCGATCGTGAGGCAGTGTGACAGCGTAAAAAAATAACAACAACCACATTAGACTATCATCCACCTCGTCGCTTGATTCCGGTGTGGCCAATACCTCGAGCGCATGCACATAAAGGCGCGTTCTAGCAAGCCGGCCTCCTATTTATATATATATATATATATATATATATATATATATATATATATATATATATATATATATATATATATATATATATATTATATATATATATATATATATAAATTATATATTATAGCATATATATACATATATATTAAAGGGAACTGATTATACTATTAGTATTACTAGATCTATATCTCAGACAGTGAGCAATGTAGTCGAGTGTAACGTAAGAAGTTTGAGACTTAAACGTTAATAGTAATTAAGATCAACTTCTTTAACATGTTTTGCTGTATGGTGTAGAAATTCTCAGACATTTTCGTGTATATTCTATCTCTATACTAAAATGTGTATAATGTGGGGAAAACGACAAGTTTAGATGTCTTTTTCCTGAATAGTTCACTTAATTCATTTGTCTTGAGATAAGATGGCATATTTTAAGCATATTTTAATGACAAATGTGATTTTGTGCCATCCAGTGATAGAGGCATGGGAGGCAAAAAAATCTGGGCTTGGCCCTTGGGGAACATCTGCCCAATTTTTTTTTTTTTTTTTGGAAAGGATTTAGAAATTTGTCTCAATTTTTGTCTGAATTTTGTTCACAGATATTGCCGGAATGCACCACAGCCTTCCATTTTTTCAAAAATTTCCTGGGGGTGCATGCCCCCGGACCCCCTCGCACTCACATTTGTATTTTCAGGAATTTTCACGAAACTCCACTTTCATCTCTAATACTATGGAAAAAAAGTCAAATCGAGGCCGCAAAATCACATGGACACACATGCGATGCGGAAGGACCTTTAGAAATATTGTATGCGTTCATACAAATTAGTGTGTGTGTATGATGTAAATGACAAGTGTCACTTAATAATCATACTTATAAAGCGTATTTTTAGACAGCTGTTTGAGTCTTAAATCACGACAACGACAAAAATGAGCAAATGTAAAAGTAACATGGAAAACACGGAGTAGATTTTTAAGCCGTTTTAAAGGTGCTTTGGTGGTGCAGTCACAGATGTGTTTTGGGGGGGGGGGCAGTAGAGTAGGTGTGACTGCGACGTCCTTTGTGTGGTCCACATTTAGGTGGCAAGTCATGCGCCACAACAGCTCAGCCAGCCGGAGGAAGGGCACCGTCCCGCGCTGCCCACGACGCGAGCACCGACACAGTCTTGACGCTTTGTAAACATTGTTGCGACCCCCAGGGCAGCCGCCGCAACCTCCGTTGCCCTCGTCCACAAGGCAAAGGTTCCGCCCAGGGTCCAGGGCCCTGATGGAGATCCGCAAGGACGAGAAGAGCACCGAGCTTCTCCTCAGGAAGCCGCCATTCGTTCACTTGGTGAGGCGGTGCTCGACTCGCCCGTTATCCGCTCGCGATAAAATGAGCGCCTCCGCCAACCTCCCTCCCCTCAGGTCCTTCAAGTGTGCCAGGGGTTCGGCAAAGGCTCCTACAGGTGGCAGGACTTGGCTCTAATGGCGATTCAGGAGGTAAGCTCACAGCTACAATGCTCAAAAGGGCAAATGAGAGTCCGCCTCACACCGAACGATGCGGCCCAAGGTCAGCTAATTATGATTAAGATTATGTGGTCTCAAAATGGCCTTTTTCATTGGCTGCTCGACCTACGATGTCACGACCACGTTGACCAGCCATTCAAATTGAGGAAAGGGGGAGGGGGGCACACGTCGGCTATTGAGGGAGATTCTGTAATATTCCCAACCCGCAGCTGGGTTTGGTCAACTCGTGAAATGAGCAGGGAGCGGTGCCTCCCCGGTCACAGCACTCGCTACTCGCTCGGTGTGCGCTTCCGCATCGCTTTGGTACTGTATGACTCGTAACAAAGCCTGCAAGAGAGAAACTTGTGTGATTTCACATTGGTGGCGGGCGGCGACAGAGCAGCTTGTGTTTGAATGGCAGCCCTCAGGCGGCGGCGTGTTCACGTAATCTTGTGCTCCTTCCAGGCGCCGAGGCCTTCTTTACATTCTTGCGCTGTCTGACGCCAAACTGTGCGCCATCCACGCCAAGCGGGTTCACCGGTGTTGCCCCCGAAGACCCTTGTGAGGGGGTGGGAACCCGACGTATCCGTGGGGGCCCAACGACACTGTCTCCTGAGCAAGATGGGCCACAGGTCCCATGTCACATTGGAGCACTTGCACGGTTGGACTTTACATTTTCGTCTTGTTGATGTTTCTTCTGTGTTCTAATAGAGTTGTGTTTATGACTGGATCGTTGCTTGGCCCCGCCCACTATTTCTCTCTGGCAGACCGACGTGATGACTGTTAACTTTTCAGATGCAATGTTTAAAGGGACATGTAAATTTTTGGAGTGCTATTGTGTGTATCGGCACAAAAACGAAGACGCACACTCGAGGACCCGCCCTGACCTCGGCTCAACCTCTATACGTGTACACAAATCAGTCGTGGTTCTCCAAAATGTGCAATTTTGAACTCAAAATAGGCTATTTACTGTAACTTCAATTTGAGAGGTCTTTACTCTATCTTCCAGTCAGTTTAGAAATATTTTAAAGTTGTGCTCCTGGTCCATAAATCACGAAATGGTTTAGGTCCTGAAAACATGAGAGAAATGCAAATGGTATACAAACCGCAGGGCTCTGAGATTGAATGACTCAGGTCTAATAATAGAGTGCACAGTCCAAGCAAACATGGTGAAGTAGCATTTTAGCAAGTATGTTGCAATTATTAAAAAAAATTGAATATGTTTGTGTACCCCATGGAAAAAAATATGAATGTTAGACACACACAGTTCAATGCACATTGCACCGTTCCAAGAGTGAAAATTGCAAAGTTAAATGGTGTTGTATTGTCAATCAATTTATCTGGTCATCCATTTTCTTAGGCTCTTATCCCACAAGAGTTGCGGGATTGATGGACGCAATTACAACTGTCCATCGGGGAGGAGGTTGGGGTACCTAAACTGTTGCCATTCAATCACACGGACACATTGAGAAGACCACATTCCCAATCACATTCAGACCTAGGAGCAATTTAGAGAGTCCAATTAAATGTTGCATCTTTTTGGGATGAAGGAGGACACTGAAATGCCCGGAGAAAACCCACGCAGGTATGGGGAAAACATACAAACTGACGGGGAGCCGGGATTTGAATCCCAGTCCTCTGAACTGTGAGGGCAATGCTCTATAGCTGCTCCACTGTACTGCCTAAACAGTTATTTCCATGACCAATTGCGGGTCACATAGAAACAACAATTCATACTCACAATCACACCTGAGGAAATTTTTGAGTCTCCAATTATTGTGTGTTTTTGGGATGTGGGAGGAAACCGGAGTGCCTGCAGAAAACCCACACAGGCGGGGCCAGGATTTGAACTCTGGTCCCAGAACATTGAAGCAGACTCGCTACAAACAATGTGTCATTGTGCCGCCACACACATGTCCATTACATATAAATTACATGGTCTGGGAAGGAAAATTTCCACTTAGAATGCTGGTGGCTCATACCTGACTTCAAACTTGACTCTTTCAACAACACAGTTTATGCATGTTAGAGAATTGAAAGTGTGAATCTCTATGGATTGGAACAAACCCCTAACAGGATTACAGAACTCATCAAACCGGAAATCTAAATATATTTTCAACATACATAGGCCGGAATAGCTTTTTGAACAGTAATTCATGTGTTTAGTCATCAGTATAGATGACATTTGCAGGTACATTTCATTTACAAATAAAATATGAGATACAAAATGACGGGGTTAATAACAATATTCATTAGCAGGCACTTTGGCTTTCACAGATCACAGAGTATTGGTGGGCCAGTTTGGGGGGGGGAAGACCCCGCGAGTTTCACTCGCGCACTCCATGGATGCTCGATGATACTCTGTATGGTAAGACGATTGTCGGTTTGTGCCCATAAGTCAGTTTGCGATCAGTCCCATGCACCTCGAGACGACGTCCTGGAAACTCCAGATCCACCGTGCATTACTAACAAATAACGTATACACAGACAAATCAGCCAAAAACACCAGCCGCGTTCCAGATTGTTGATGTTGGACGGCACGCATTAACAGAATACACATACTGCCTCAAATCAACTCACGAATCAACTCGGCTGATCCCTTATGAATGTTTCAAATCTGACTTTGGATAGAAAAGATAAAAACTCTCTGAGAGGAGTGTCGGGGCACAAAATGCATAGGTAGGGATATCCTTAATGTCGGAAATACGGAACCAGATTTGGGTGCCCACCAACCTCTAATTCGTGCGGTCCTCCATGGCACGCGGTCAGGCAGACAGGCCACGCGGGACCCGGGGGAGGGCGCCACAACTCCTTGCAACCCAGTGCAGCTCGAAAATCGACAAAGGCTACAAAAAACGTATGCATGGCTTGCGCCACCCATAGGAGCAGAATTGAGAAACAGGCAGGGCCAGGACACAGGTGGCAATACAGTCGTCTGATGAACTTATACGAGAAGAGACACAACGGCGGTCGTCGAAAGGCGGCCGGAACAGTGGAAAAAGCGCACATGGCTGGTGTAGTCAAGGGCATAGGTGTTGGTTTGGATGGCAAAAGGTGTGGCAAAGTAACCATCTGGTGTCGGTAGCTCGGGGAGGGGGGAGGACGTGTCCAAAGGGAACGGAATGCTCCTAATAGGGGGGATAACCCAACGTAGGTATGATAGGTGAGGGCAACAAATCAGAGACAATGAGCAAGCGGCGTTCTCGTGGCCTGAGACTCCGGCTTACTGAGGGACGTCAACAACTCGGCTAGGCTGGGGGTGCAAGCGCGGGTGGCACAGTAGACAGCGCTCCAAGCCGGTGCGCCGGAGTGGGAGCACGTAGGGGGCGGGGACACAGCCCGGTCCACAAGGACCTGCTCATCCACATCCCTTCCTCCTTTCCTAGGCGCCCCCCCCCCCCCCCCCCACGTCGGGTGAGGCGACTCATCGTCACGACCATACTCTACACAAGCAAGGGATCAAAGACGGGGGGGGATATGGTCCCGTGTGTGTGCAATCCGATGTCACGAGCGACAAGGGAGGCGAGCGAAGGGAAAGGACAGCATTGTGTAACCCAGGACGCTATCACCCAACGGATGCGGGGGGGGAGGGTGGGTGGGGGTGGGTGTAGGTGGGACAACGGAGCCGTGGTGCAGGGATTGGTCGCCCTAGGGCAAGCTCACGCCCAGGACACACTCCTGCGGGGCTGCACTGAAGGACAACCGGGGTAGCACCCGGGGCGTGGCGAACGGGCCCAGGCCAAAGAGGACAGGGAAGTTCATGAGCACACCAGACGACACACTCAGGGGAGGCGACAGGGGTGAGGACTGGGTACTTCAGGACGGTGGTAACGTGTGTGCAAGTAAGACAGAACCCATGCGATGTAGAGAGGGAGTGGGTGCGAACCGGGCAGGAGAAAGCGAAGTGGGAAAGGGGGGGGGACACAATGTTCCCGAGCGTGGGTAGGACAGGCGGAGCGCAGGACGGTAAACGTGTGCTAAACGAGGGGCTATGGAGTGAGTCGAAACACACAGCAGAAAGGAACTGCGGGAGGGTCCAGAGGCGGGGATGGATGTGGGGCTCCAAAAAGATGGCAACGCACAGATTGTGATAACAACGTGTCATATGATGTGGGTGTGAAGGGGAAGAGTAGAGGGGACCTACCAAGGGGGAGGGAGAAGCACCAGGGCCAGGTCAGTGGGAGGGGACTAGGGAAGCGGTCGGATGGCGAGATAGGGACGGACGCTAGGGCGGGTGGGATTTGGAGAGTGGTCTAAACGGACCACGCAGCCGATGCAACTGGACCCCCAGGATTTCAGATTTCATCTGAGGTTATCCGTGGCAATTACGAATTTAGTAATAAAACCTTGGCCCATATCTACGACTACGTGTACATGTAGCCATTTACTATGCTAACAACCCAAAACAATGAATCTTTCTTCCCTGAACATGTCTCCCACGTGTGGTACGCAGCGCAACTGATAGCAAAAACAACTCCACTACGAATTGCACTGCTACTGGATCCTTATTTCACAGAATGCTAAAAATTTTGGCCATTTTTTTTTTTTTTTATTCATTTAAATTTGGCATGTTAGCAAACTCTGTGGTGTGTCAAATTTACAAGCCATTTTTTGTGCCCTTGTCTTTCAAGACGATAGGGACACTGGCATTTTTCATTTATAGTCAAGTTTGTACACGCACTTCTCAAACCTAAGATGATGAAATGACCATTTTCCTCAATACGACAGCAAGTAACACATATTACATTTATTTTTCTTTAAGGTCAAATTATTCTTAGTTTGAAATGCTTTACAAATTACTTTTAATTTGCAATATATACTGTTGAGAAGCTCAAACAGTGTCTATGTGAATAAACAACACATGAATGTGCTGTCTCTGACAGTCTTAATAAATGATCTTCAAGTTGAAGTTTTAATTTTTAGAGCTGCCAAAATAAACCTAAATAACTAAAAGCTTAAATATGACTAAATGTGGGAAAAGGGGCGCCAAAGATGTAGGTATATTAGTATCATGGCCGCCGATATCAACACCCCACACTAATGAAGACCAGGTGGCTTATTTTATTGTAAAACTGAATCAGTCATACAGGTGATGAACACATCTGCTTTATATATTTTTATTTTTTTTTGAGAATCTACAGATGCTTCTGTCATGTATCCAAGCAACTCATTGCAGCAATTTTAAATTATAGGATGTAATTCCTTAAGAATGTTTGAGCAAAGACAGTCTTGATCCATCACAGGGTGCCTGTGTGTATTCAGTGTAAGTCTCCTCCAGGATCTCATAGCTGCGTTAATCATCCTCCCTGCCACTCACTCTCAAGGTTTTAGTGGCCCAATGTTGAAAGCTAAAAAGCTGTAATTGAAGTAGAAACTGAAAAGGGTGTTCCAGACACAGCTCAGTGATGCATAAGTCTCAAACAGGGCATTCAAAGTTGAGATGTCATTACTTAGCTAATCCTTGTGAAAATGTGTTTTTAGGTTCAAATCGATATTCGAGCTACAAGACGATTAGCAGTCAGCACACCGAATTGTGATAGGAATGTAAGTCAGATAAAAGAAAAATACAAAGTAAACAAAGAATGTGCAATCAATTCTCACAATGATTCAAATTCCCATAAAAAAGGAAATGCATTAATTAATATTGTTGTTCTTTTTTCTTTTTTTAGGCGGGATGGTGAGTGAAACCCAGTTCTTAAACTTGTGTAAACATCTCGTCTTAAATGTTTTATGAAGAGAATATGTCAGGGTATGTGTAATGTTTTTTTACATTCATTTGTTCACTCATCTTTTTTAAATTGCCAGAGTGAGAAAGAAAATGCATCACTGTGATTGATTTAGGGCCATGTTCTCCCATTCCTGCGTCTCTTTTTTATGTGGCTGGCCCACATGCCCCCAATGTGCCTCGATTCTCCCGCAATGACTTCTGCCATGGCCTTGTGCAACCCCAGCTCGTTTATGCATAATAGCTTGAGAGGTCGAGTCACTGAAGTAACTCACTGAAGTAGCAGTTGAAATTAGCTTTTAAATCTAATTTTTAAAGCTATTAGCTTTTAAAGTTAATTTAAACATCTATACATTGCATAAGAAAGGCACAAAAATAAAAAGATAGCATTAATGCTAGCATGCTTCCTAGGTAATGACAATTAGCATTTTTCTTGACCGCACAAAACATTCCTTCCATCTATCCATTTTCTGAGTCGCCTATCCTCACAAGGGTTGCGGGAGTCCTGGAGCCTATCCCAGCTATCAACAGATAGGAGGCGGGCTACACTCTGAACTGGTTGCCAGCCAATTGCAGGGCATATGGAGACAGACAACGGTCCCACTCACAATCACACCTGGGGCCAATTTAGAGTCTCCAGTTAACGCATGCTTTTGGGATGTGTGAAGAAACCAGGAGAAAACTCGTGCAGGCACAGGAAGAACATCAAAACTCTACACAGGCACGGCTGGGATTTGAATCAAGGTCCTCAGAACTGTGAGGCCAATGCTCTCACCAGTTGCTCCACCGCACAAAACAAACAATTACATTTTAAGTCTAAAAACAAGGTGCGATATTAATCACCGTTAGTTAAAAGCTAAACAACGAAGAAAGTTCTCAAATGTTGTTTTTAAAAATGTCGACCTCTCTTTGACACTGACCTCATCGCATCCACAGATGAAGGTCACAGACCTGGAGGCAAGCAAAATAAGACAAGTTACCTTATTTGAACCAGTTTCTGAAGTCTTGTTCATGATTTCACCCTGCCAACTAACCACAGTGCACACAATCTAGAGAAACAGACTCACTCACATTCACACTATTACCAAGAAATTAACCCATGAGGCATGCATGAAGTCTCTCAGGCAGAGGTGGGAACAAGTCATTGCTTTGAAAGTCACAAGTCAATCTCCATTCTTTGCCTTCAAGGCTCGAGTCAAGTCCCAAGTTGAGACAATCAAGTCCTGAGTCATATTACAAGTCCTAGACTTTGAAAATCAAAGTAAGTCAGAAGTCCTAGACTTTGAAATTAACTTTCAACTTGACTCGGGATTTGCCTTTCTGGACTTCAAGTCACATTGATGTTGACAGTTCTAGACTTTGAAAGAGGACTTGTGACTTGATTTGAGTCTTGACGGTAAAGACATTAGACAAACTTGTGACTTTCAAAGTAATTCCCATATCAGACGAGGGACCCACAACATTGTAACTGCATTGTACACTCTACAGCAGAGTTTTTCAACCACTGTGGCGTAACACACGACTAGATGATGCTGTGCGCACGGTGAACTTTGTAAAATCACACCCTGTGAAAACTTGCACATTTGTATCTTTATGTGAGGAAATGGGTGCTAAACATAAAGCTTTATTGTTTCATACGGATTTCGTCCCGTGGTAACTTACTGGCCCGTGTTTATGAATTGCAGGAGGAAATAAGAGTTTCTGAAAAATGAGAGGTCTGATTTCGCAAAACTGCGTGCAACTG